>NC_134904.1:40686647-40701647 GCF_041734735.1 Babylonia areolata | reverse complement strand
GTCCTGTCCTGTCTTGTCTTGTCTTGTCTTGTCTTGTCTTGTCTGGTCTCCTTTCGTTTTAACTCCATCAGTCCTGTCCTGTCCTGTTCTGTCCTGTCCTGTCTTGTCTCGTCTTGTCCTGTCCTGTCCTGTCCTGTTTTGTCTTGTCTTGTCCTGTCTTGACCTGTCCTGTCCTGTCCTGTCCTGTCCTGTCCTGTCTTGTCTTGTCTTGTCTTGTCTTGTCTTGTCCTGTCCTGTCCTGCCCTGCCCTGCCCTGTCCTGTCCTGTCTTGTCTTGTCTCTGAAAGGAAAAAAAACCTCCAACCCTTTACTTATGTAAATAGGAATAGAATTATCCAGGGACACATAGAATTATCCAGGGACACATAGAATTATCCAGGGACACATAGGATTACCCAGGGACACATAGGATTGTCCAGGGAAACATAGGACTATCCCGTGACCTTGACCCTGATGATCCCAGCACACTGTGCACACCCTGTGTTTAAAACAAACACAACATGTGCTATCAGGTGGCTGTAGGGTCACTGCGGTGACTGTCTGTTGCAAAAGGAGACAAACATTGACTGATTGATTGATATGGATACTTATATAGTGCCTATCCTCGTCGGAGACCAAGTTCTAAGCGCTTTACAAAGACGGGGTCATTGACACAACAGGCTGCCTACCTGGGTAGAGCCGACTGACGGCTGCCATTGGGCGCTCATCATTCGTTTCCTGTGTCATTCAATCGGATTTCAGGCACGCACACATGCACACTCAGACAAACATGTAACGGTTTACGTGTATGACTGTTTTATTTATTTACCCCGCCATGTAGGCAGCCATAGTCCGTTTTCGGGCGTGTGCATGCTGGGTATGTTCCTGTTTCCATCACCCACCGAACGCTGACATGGATTACAGGATCTTTAACGTGCGTATTTGATCTTCTGCGTGCGAACACACGCGAAGCGGGTTCAGCCACTAAGCAGGTCTGTACATATGTTGACCTGGGAGATCGGAATGATCTCCACCCTTTACCCACCAGGCGCCACCGAGATTCGAACCCGGGACCCTCAGATTGAAATTCCAATGCTTTAACCACTCGGCTATTGCGCCCGTCCGAAAACACCCGGAAACAAGCCGCTAAATGCATGGCCTTTATCTTGCTTCACAGGGTGACCAACTTTAAAAATTGAATGAATAAATAAATAGATAGATAGATAAATAAATAAATAAATAGATAAATAAATGAATGAATAAACAAATAAATAAATTATTTAAAAAATCTCAACAATTCCCGTTGTGCATCTCTCTCTCAGCTCTTCCGGGAGAAGAAACACGGTTCACGAAAAGTTAAGGACCACTATGGAACTCGGGCAATGTTCTTCCTTGAGCATGTTGGCAGGATGGCTGAATTTCCGATAAACAGCGGTGTGTGTGTGAAGCCAGCGTGATAAGCACCACTCATAACCATGGGTACTTTCTTGCACGTGCACCTCCGTTGTTCGCAATGGAAAAACCACAGCTTCCGTTTACATATGCTTTTATTTGAGAACATATGTTTATTACTCTTGTTTAATCAAGTAATCCGCGTGTGTGGGGTGGGTGGGGGGTGGGTGTGTGCGGGTGTGTGCTGATTATCTGGTTGCGGTTTTCCGCAATTTATCTTTATTCTTATCTTATCTGTCTATTATAATCAATGTGCAGTATAGTTGGCTATGTTTATAATTATATTCAAATAATGTTTCTTAATTCTTTCTGTTTTTACATTAATAATACTAGTTATTACCTGCAGTGTGTGGATGTATGTATGAAACGGTGTATGTGATATATTTTTTTTTTTTTACATTTGTATCTTCGTAATATTCGTAAAAGCTGTTGTTGACTTTTACAGTTATGATCCCCATGTTGTTTACTTGTCTATGTTGTGATAATGCACCTGACCAAATTTCTCCAGTTGGAGATAATAAAGTTATTCTTATCTTATCTTATAATCCGCTGAATAACGGCCCCTTTTGGGTTAAAACATTGATTTTTTCAACAGGCACTTTTGAAGCCGTGCATGGTCCGTGTGTGTGAGAAAGAGCCATCAGTGCAGTCAGTTAGCAGTCAGTGGCAGACTTCAGCCACATCATTTGAATATCTCTCGATTTTTTTTTCTCTTTCATTTTTTATATATAGATATTCTGTGAAAACAAATAATGCTTTTAGGAAGTGGTCTTCAACTAACTGTTTGTGAAGTCTGTGTACGTGTATTTAGTGGTTGTGCACTTTTTTTTTTTTTATCTGCAAGCTGGAATGACATCACCTCTTCTCAGATTAAGGACACTACAACAACAACAACAACTACTACTACTACTACTACTACTAATGATGATGATGATGATGATGTTAATAATAATAATAATAATGATGATGATGATGATAACATTAGCAATAATGATGATGATAACAATAATAATGACGGTGATGATGATGATGATGATTTATCTTCATAATAAAGGTTAAAAGGCAAAAGGGTCCGTGGCCTTCTTACGGCGTTTGGGACAATAAATTCATAACCACTGTGTCCAGGGCTCGGCATAGGAAGGCGGGGCCCAGTCCTCTCCTTCCGCCGCTTTGACCTTCCCCAGACTGAGCCAGGTACCCACTGACACCTGGGTGGAGTGAGGAAATTCGGAGTAAAGTGCCTTTCCCAAGGACACAACGCTATGCCGAAACGGGGCCTCGAACCCACACCGGTGCACATAGGATCAGAAATCCAACGCCTCGTCCACTACGACACGGTGCCTCCGATCTTAATACAGAGTTATAATGGGCAATGTCCACAGTTCTTCCCCCATGTTCTTTCCATTCACTTTCGTTTGGTCCTTAGACGGAAAAATCGTAAATTTGTTTAACACACTCAGTACGGCCAGTCCTCTCTTCTCCTCTACACAGACCCCTGGGATGTCCAGTGGGTGTCTGAATGACCCAACCTTTAGCTTCCGTCGTCAGAATTGTGGTATTCTTTGTCAACATTCACCTCTTCAGTATAAGAGCCTTCCGCTTGCAATATTTTGATGATGGTAATTGGGGTGAAACGCTGTTAACGTCGTCTCTTTCGCCGTTCGTATGGAAAGAGTTAAACAACACTCTAATATGATGCTCTGCATTTCTTCCGCTCTCAAGTGACGTAAAGAAAGCCAGTCAGAGTGGAGGGGAAGAAATGTGGAGTATATGTTACAATGTTATTAACCAATTTACATGGTTTTTTTTTCGTCTTATAAACGGAAAAAAATACAGGGAAGAAATGTGGATATTGCCTTACCATGTAAACCAGAGCACTGAAGTTTACAGAAACCAGGTACACTGTATTATTCTGAGGACGAAATGCCTTGCATTTTATTTAACATGTAGCCTCTGTATCCAGTTAACAATGTTCTTTTAGAAATGATAGAGTGCCTCTGCATTTGTGTGTGTGTGTGTGTGTGTGTGTGTGTGTGTGTGTGTGTGTGTGTGTGTGTGTGTGTGTGTGTGTGTGTGTGTGTGATGTGTTTCTTGTCTCTTAGAAACCACAACAACCCTCTTGTGCTGAAACTCTTCTATAATTCAAACAATGAGGTTTTCTGTGTGAAGGGAGATACGGAGACAGAATGACAGACAGACAGACAGACATAAGGACAGACAGACAGACAGACAGACATAAGGACAGACAGACAGACAGAAGCAGAGATCTGAAAACAGGAAGAGAGTATGAGTGAACAGATGAATGCGTCAAACAAGGAAATATGTCTGGTGTGGTTTGGATTGCAGTAGGTCTTCTTCCATAATTCAAACAGTGATTTACTTTAGAGACCGTTCAAACGGCGTTATCACTTTGTGAACAGAGATCGAGAGATACAAAGACTATTGTATTGTATTGTATTGTATTGTATTGTATTGTGTTGTGTTGTGTTAGATTGTGTTGTATTGTGGTGTATTGTATTGTGTTGTATTGCATTGTATTGTATTAAATTATGCTATATTGCGTTGTGTTGTATTGTGTTGTATTATGTTGTATTATGTTGTATTGTATTGCACTGGGTATTGTATTGTATTGTGTTGCATTGCCTTGTGTATACCTAGTATTGCCTAGGGGTAATAAACGACAGTCAGTTAAATGGATAAATCAATCAATCAATCAATCAATAAATGGATAAATAAGCAAATAAATAAATACTGGGTAAGAAACGACAATCACTGAAATGAATAAATGAATGAATAAATAATTTAACAAATACAGGGTAAGAAACGACATTCAGTTAAATGGATAAACAAATAAATCAATCAATAAACAAATAAATCAATCAATAAACAAATAAATCAATCAATAAATAAATACAGGGTAAGAAACGAAAGTCAGGTAAATGAATAAATGAAAGAATAAATAAATAAATAAATACATAAATAAATGAATGAATAAATAAATAAATACGGGATAAGAAACAACTGTTAGTTAAATGAATACATGAATGAATGAATGAATAAACTTTTTTTTAATGAATAAAAACATGTATATTTTTCTTTAAAATAAGAAAACGGAATGTAATTATCATACCGTAGGATACAGCACGGGGCAACAATACAACACAGTACAATACATTACAGTGCAATGATAACAACAACAACAACAACAATAATGATAATAATGATAATAATTGCTATTATCATTATTATTACTATTATTATTATCATTATGATAATTATTAGTATTAGTATTAGTATTATTACCATCATCATTACTACTACTACTACTACTACTACTATCATTATCGTTATTACTACTACTACTATCATTATCGTTGTTGTTGTTGTTGTTGTTATTATTATTGTTGTTGTTGTTGTCATTATCATTATGATGATGATGATGATGATGAAAGTATATTCTTAGCTCGTCATCTTGTGCAGAGACAAATTAAAGCTTTTTCACACCAGTCGTTTACGCACATATAAAAACTTTAATTCAAAGGGTTGAAAATAACATAGAGAACAGATCTTGAAATTATCCTGTATGAGACAGGGAGCCAATGGAGTTGTTGCAAGAGAGGAGTGATGTGCTCAGATCTTTTCGTTCTGAGGACAAGTCGGGCAGCAGAGTTTCGAATGCTCTGAACGGAGTGGGTGGATGAAGCAGGCCAACCAGACAATAGTCACAGTCGTCAAGGCGAGAGAGAATGAGAGAAACAACGAATAATAATAATAATGGTATTCATATAGCGCTGGATCTTGTGCATAGACAAATCTAAGCGCTTTCGCACCAGTCATTCTCACGCACGCATAACTCTAAAACTGGAGAAACTGAAGACAAGAGGCAGGAAAGGGAGGCTACTTTGAGAAGAGGTGGGTTTTAAGGCCAGACTTAAAAGAGCTGAGTGTGAAGACCTGACGAAGCGAAAGAGGAAGTTCATTCCAATTGCAAGGTCCAGAGACAGAGAAAGAACGGCGGCCAACAGTCGAGAGTTTGAATCTGGGTAGACGAGTTAAGATGTTGCGTCTGTGGATATAATTATATTTCCGAATAGGACCTATGCCCCGTAATTAACGTTGTCATGACTGACAGGTCTGATAAATGTTTACATGGACATAGTGTTGTTAAGGACAACGCCGAGGTCCTTGACTGAGCTGGAAAGAATGGATGTGTCGCTGCGATTGATAAATGAGCTGGAAAGAATGGATGTGTCGCTGCGATTGATAAAAACCAATAAAAGACAGTTTGTTGTATGTTTCCTGTGAGCATTGCTTCAGTTTTAAAATCATTTTGATAATAATTTGTTGTGTCACCCAGTTCTGAATGTCCAGGAAGCGGTTGGATGTTACTTGCAAGAGAGGGGATAAATTTTCAGGGGTGTCGACTTTGCTGAAGTTGAGTGTCATCGGCGAAAGATATGACTGACATTGTTATGACTTTATGACTGATAATTTCATCAAGGGGGGCAGTATACAGTTTGAAGCGGAAAGGGCCTGAAACAGATCCTTGTTGAGCTCCCTGCTTGAGTTTAACCCTTTCACCGCCTGTCAACTTAGAGTACAAAATTCCCGTGTGGTATAAACACAGAAAAGACAATTGCTAAGAACAGCCGGGGATCCCCCCTGCGATGTATAGAAACTATGGCCTATCCTACCACCGAACATTAAGAGCAGTAGGTTCATGGATAACAGACCAATAAATGGTCACCTTTCAGTGACATGGGTCCTCTACCACGCCTGTGCATAAATGCGAGCTTGGTGGTGAAAGGGTCAATTAACAGGCCCAGACTGGCAATGGTCAACTATTACAGACTGGGATCGGCAAGTGAGATACAATTTGAACCATCTGAGAGCGGAGCCGTCAATACAAAATGTGTGCCAAGACAGGAAAGACGGATCGAATGGTCTGTTGTGTCAAAGGCGGTCGACAAGTCGAGAAGATTGAGAAGGGAGATTTTTCCCGGAGTCAGACGCTGACGGCAGATCATTCAGGAGGTGAAGGAAAGTCGTTTTGCTGCTGCGATCAGGGCGATATGCAAACAGGACACACAGACAGCACTTTACATAGTGCAGTACAGTACAGTACAGTACAGTACAGTACAGTACAGTACAGTACAGTACAGTGCAGTACAGTGCAGTGCAGTATAGTACAGTACAGTACAATATAGTACAGTGCAGTGCAGTACAGTACAGTACAGTAGAGTACAGTATAGTACAGTATAGTATAGTACAGTACAGTATAGTACAGTGCAGTATAGTACAGTATAGTGCAGTACAGTACAGTATAGTATAGTACAGTACAGTACAGTACAGTATAGTACAGTGCAGTGCAGTGCAGTACAGTACAGTATAGTACAGTGCAGTGCAGTGCAGTACAGTACAGTACAGTACAGTATAGTATAGTACACTACAGTATAGTACAGTATAGTGCAGTACAGTACAGTATAGTACAGTATAGTACAGTATAGTGCAGTACAGTACAGTATAGTACAGTACAGTATAGTGCAGTACAGTACAGTACAGTACAGTATAGTATAGTATAGTACAGTATAGTGCAGTACAGTACAGTATAGTACAGTACAGTATAGTGCAGTACAGTGCAGTACAATATAGTATAGTATAGTATAGTACAGCATAGTGCAGTACAGTACAGTACAGTATAGTATAGTACAGTGCAGTACAGTACAGTATAGTATAGTACAGTGCAGTGCAGTATAGTACAGTACAGTACAGTACAGTACAGTACAGTACAGTGCAGTGCAGTATAGTACAGTGCAGTGCAGTATAGTACAGTACAGTACAGTACAGTATAGTACAGTACAGTACAGTACAGTGCAGTGCAGTACAGTACAGTACAGTGCAGTACAGTGCAGTACAGTGCAGTGCAGTACAGTGCAGTGCAGTGCAGTACAGTGCAGTACAGTGCAGTCCAGTGCAGTGCAGTGCAGTACAGTACAGTACAGTACAGTACAGTATCATAACGATGCAGTGCATTACCATACAACACAGTATCAGTAGGCTACAATGCAGTACAATGCAATAATATAACGGTACAGTGCAATAAAGTAACTGCACACTTCAGTATTGTACATTATTATTCAGTGCAGTACAGTACAACACAGTACAGTACAGTACAGTACAACACAGTACACACACACACACACACACACACACACACACACACACACACAAAACAGCACAGTACAGCAAAGCGAAACACCAGAACTATATCATAAAATTATATACCCAGAGTGTGTCAGCAAGTTTTCACACAGCGCAATACTTTTACACGCTTTCGGACAGAAACGTGTGATCTGTGTCAAAAAGGCGTTCACACAGTTTACACTGCAGCCTGTCCATGGCTGTGTGTGTGGAGTGTTTGTCTTTCGATTGGGTTTAGTTGTCATGCAAATCCCGTGAGAAAAAACAAACACACACCAAAACAGAGACTCCCTTTTCTCCAGCTTGTTGTGCATGCAGTTTAATGTGCAGTCAATTGAATGAAGAAATATACTCCACCCCCTGATCAGGCCCCCTTTTCAACAGTTTTGCAACAGGTTGGTCGCGGCACTAGAATAGATAAAAAGATCTGTTTCCTTGCTAAGGCCTCAGTGAAAAAGTCGGTCAAGTCGTCTTTGTGTGTGTGTGTGTGTGTGTGTGTGTGTGTGTGTGTGTGTGTGTGTGTGTGTGTGTGCATACGTGCGTGCATGCGTGCAAAACTGACTGAGGAGCAGTTTTTGAGGCGGTGTCATATAAAAAGTATGCGTGATGAACAGGATTTGACGAGCAGTTCAGAGAGCAAAAGTTGGCAGGAAAAAGACACCCCTGTTTTATTTTCCTCCTCCACAACCAACAGGTGTCATGTTAATTGAGGTTCATTTTCATTGTTCTGCTCACACAGTGGAGTTCACGCTCATTGTTCTGTTTATGCAATGAGTTCCATATTCATTGTTCTGCTCGCACGCTGAATTTCATGTTCATTGTTCTGTTTACACAACCAGTCTCACACAAATTTGTTTGCACAATGAATTTCACGTTTGTTGTTCTGTTCAGACAATGCTTCAACTGTCTGCGTGCTGTTCACAACCCTCCCTCCACACCCACGTCAGTCTGTTTTTCTCCCCCTGTTTCGTGAAAGGTGTGTCCAGTGTTTCACTGTAGTGACATTTCCTTCCATTTTGAACGACAAATAGCAGATACACATAAGCACACGTTCATGCTAGTAATTAAAGTAGGAACACATCATCAGTGGCCATGAATATATGAAAAATACCCACTGGGCCCTTTCGCTACACGTCCACTTCAGTACAGTACAAACACCCGAGCGGTCCAAAATAAAAGACACCTCACTTAAGCATGCGTTTCTAATATCTGTGTGTGTGTGTGTGTGTGTGTGTGAGAGAGAGAGAGAGAGAGAGAGAGAGAGAGAGAGAGATTACTCACTTAAGACCTTGGCCTTATATGAAGAGGGGCAACAACAGCGTTTATAATCAATACATAAATCAGATAATTGTGTAAGAGAGAGAGACAGTCAGAGATACAGAGATAGAGAGAGATACAGAGACAGACGTGAGAGAGTTTTGTTTGTGGAGAGAGACAGAGAGAGAGATACAGAGATAGAGAGAGATACAGAGAGAGATATGTTTGTTTGGAGAGAGAGAGAGAGAGGGAGACAGAGACAGCGGAAGAGAGATGTTTGTTTGGAGAGAAAGAGAGCGCTAATTTATGATTTATGCTGGGGAGAGGGGTGGGGAGTATGTGTTTCACAATCCCTCATTCATACTCATCATACTCATGTCAGCCATTTGGTATTTTTCCTAAACTGGAGGTTTGCCTGCAGGACAAATGGCCGCTGTTTGGCACTGAAGACTGACCATCAGGTTCGTCGCTAGCTTCTGGCTGCTGACTGAAAGAACCCTGTACGTTAAAGCACAGAGATTGTGCATGGCTTTTCCAGCCAAACTTCGGAGAAAGGGCTAGAGCGGCATTCGAACCCACACCCACATGAACGAGCGTCTTAACCATTCTACCACCTTCGTCTAGTCGTTCGGATGAGCCGATAAAGAGAGGTCCAGTGTGCAGCATACACTTGGCGCACTGAAAAAGAACCCATGGCAACGAGAGTGTTGTCCTCTGGCAAAATTCTGTAGAAGAAATCCACTCGGATCGGATCGGATAGGTACACAAATATATAAGCATGCACTTTGGGTTATGCTGCTGGTCAGGCATCTGCCTAACAGATGTAGTGTAGCGTACATGGACTTGTCCGAACGCAGTGACGCCCTCTTAAGAAACTGAAACTGAAACTTTGCATGGGCTTTTCTTTTGCTAAGAATGTGGATCTGAAAAAGAACAGGATGAACTGTTGAATGGAGAATGGATAAAATAAAAATCAAAACATTTTCTCCAAATCTATCGGTGGAGAAATAACACACAAACCCTAGGGGTGCCCGTAACACTGTAGCTTGATGAAGCCTTATGTACACGAAAGTGTGTCTTCACAAGTGTCTGAGAACGTTGATGTTTTTGACTTTTTGTATTCATTATCAGTTGTTTCGCTTGTCAGTTTAATGACTTCTCTTTTACGAAGTCCTTTAAGTAATTTCCTGTAACTGTATTTAGAGGGGTTTTTTGTTTGTTTTGTTTTTCTTCCTAATTTCACCCACATTTTTACCCTCATTTGTCCAGTTTCCCCCAACCCTCCATTCATCCACATCTCCCACCCCTTCTAACCGATAATACTCAGATGTATTCATAAATACTTTAACAAAATGTCTTCAATCACCGATATGTGTGACGGGACATTAAACAAAAATTCCTCCTCCTCGCCTGTAACAATGCACTGACACTCATGGGCAGAGGACTGACAGGCTGAAGCCAGGACGCCTTACCACGAGCCTCAGGGGGTGCTGGCTGAACGCCGCAGGGTGTGCTGGAATAAAGCTGTGGACACACCCAGGTGGCCTGGTGTCTTTCTTCTCCACAGGTAGTGGGAACAAGCGTCGTTCACCATGTCTTCATTTACGTTTTAGCCTTAGAGACTTCCTCCTCCTCCTCCTCCTTCTTCTTCTTCTTGAGAGAGAGAGACAGACAGAGAGAGAGAGAGAGAGACAGACAGAGAGAGAGACACAGAGAGAGAGACAGAGAGAGAGACAGAGAGAGACAGAGAGAGAGAGACAAGAACAAGAACAAGAACAAAACTTTAATCTCCAGGCCTCCGGCCCCTAGAAAGAGGTCAAAAGTACACAATATAGTGATCACTCAACCACAACAAAATGTAAAATACGTACTAACTTAACCTGTAGAACAAAAGTGCTTCTCGTGCATTGTAAATTAATTCTAACTTTCATCATTGTTGTCACAGAATTCCTGTCGTATCTTCAGGGCATTAAATATATAAACGCATAGTTTACGAATACTGTAAACAGAACCATTCTTCATCAAGTGAACATACGATTGACCTTCAGAGTTCAGATGTTTTTGCCGCAGGTCATTGTAAAGGACACAATTGTTTATAAAATGGTTTTCATCTTCGATTACATTACAACGTTTACATGCGTAATTTGAATTACATTTGAATGTTCTTCTAAAAAATGATCCATTTATTGGGAGCAAACCAAGCCATAATTTTACTAAACAGTCCCTAAAACACTTTTTATCCACATATTCAAAATATTGCTCACACTGAAAACCAGTTAAACAGTCTGTAGTTATGATATATATCTTTAGACATTACTGACTCGTCCCACTCCTGCATAAATATATCTTTCATTCTTTGCTTAAATAATGACAAAAATGTTTGCTCACAACCAACGCCTTGTTGCAACCAGACATATCCAAACCCAAGTCTAAATAAAGTACTTTTTACTAAAGACACCCAGCATTTTTTTCCCCTTTCGTCTAAGTTAAACAACATCAAATATGCCTGTCTGGGTAATCGTTGCACATTCATATTCAGCAACCTTAACCAGTACTTGATACACCTTGTTGTACTATTTATATATAGTGGATAACGTCCTAATTCGCTGTATGCAAACTTGTTTGGTACTCTAAGTGTTATGTTCAAAAAACGTTTACATGCAAAGGAATGAACTTTCTCAATATTATCAAGTCGAGAGAGACAGAGAGAGAGACAGAGAGAGAGACAGAGAAAGACGTCCTCGCGGCATGAGTGAATGCTTTAACTCTCTCCATACGAACGGCGAAACAGACGACGTTAACAGCGTTTCACCCCAGTTACCATCATCAAAATATTGCAAGTGGAAGGCTCTTATACTGAAGAGGTGAATGTTGACAAAGAATACCACAATTCTGACGACGGAAGCTAAAGGTTGGGTCATTCAGACACCCATTGGACATCCGAGGGGTCTGTGTAGAGGAGAAGAGAGGACTGGCCGTACTGAGTGAGTTAAAGACTGAGTAAGGGTTAGGGTCATGACGACTACTACTACTACTGCAACTACTACTAATTTCATTGTTTTATTTTGTTTAATCATTATTTTTTTACCAGTACCATCATCATCATCATCATCAGTAGTAGTAGTAGTAGTGTTTTAGTTGCAGTTGTAATAGCAGGAGTGGTGGTAGCAGGTAGTTAGTAGCACACACACACACACACACACACACATATATATATATCTATATATCTATAGATATATATATATATTATATATATACAAATATATATATATACATATATATATAATATATATATATATATATATATATATATATATATATAGAGAGAGAGAGAGAGAGAGAGAGAGAGAGACAGAGAGAGATCATGGACTTTTTTATTTAAAAAAAAAGTACTGGTTGTTATTCACTACGAGAAAGTCATGGATTTTTTTAAACTGGTAATTTCCCTTTCTTGTCACGGACTTTATTTTTAGGTTTCTTTCACATCACGGATTTCGTTAACTGCTTGTTTTCTTTTTACACCATTTAAAAAAAAAATTAAGTTTTTTTAAAAATCCAAGTTTGTTTTTTTGGGGTTTTTTGTTGTTGTTTTTAACTGTTTGTTTTCTCTTCTTTTTTTTCCATGGATTTCTAACAGGATTTTGTGGATCCTCCAACCCCCAATTTCCCCCACTTTTTTCTTTAAAAAATGTCTTCCTCCATCCTATTTTTTCATTTTTTTCCTTTCGATATCTTTCTGTTGAATGCAATATACAACAATAAAAAATTATGCGTTGCGATTGGGATAATATATTATTACAAGCTTTCTGTAACAGCGTCACGATTTGGATCTGACAGGTGTTGTGTAACAGTGTTATTATTGAGGTCTTACACGAACAGTGTATAAGAGCTACGACTGAGATATTACACAATTGGATATATATATATATATATATATATATATATATATATATGCATGTATGTGTGTGTGTGTGTGTGTGTGTGTGTGTGTGTGTGTGTGTGTGTGTCCCTTCAACAGTGCACAAAAACAGAAACTCTCTTTGACTCTCTCTCTCTCCTTTTCTTTGTCTGTCACTCTCTCTCTCTATCTGTCAATCTATCTTTTAATATATATATAGTATTATAGATGTACGAGCTCGTATATATATATATATATATATATATATATATATATATATATATGTGTGTGTGTGTGTGTGTGTGTGTGTGTGTGTGTGTGTGTGTGATTTTAAATGCTTTGCTCTCTCTCTCTCTCTCTCTCTCTCTCTCTCCCCGCCCCGCCCTGCCTCTCTCTCTCAAGGTGGATTACCACAATATGTCCCACTTTTCCATCACGAAAGTGGATGTTGCGATATGATCTGTGTCGTGGAGATGTCTCATTGCGGAGCTGTGGAGCTGAGTGCAGCTTGTGGTTTTACCAGCTGCTGTGTGTACACACGTACACTCATGTTCCTGTCTAGCAGTGCACAGTAGGGTAACCAGCACACGACAACACAGTTGGTGTCGTATGAAAGTGTTACGACTGGAAACTTACACGTGTCGTATGAAAGAGTTACGACTGGAAACTTACACGTGTCGTATGAAAGTGTTACGACTGGAAACTTACACGTGTCGTATGAAAGTGTTACGACTGGAAACTTACACGTTACGTATGAAAGAGTTAGGACTGGAAACTTACACGTGTTGTATGAAAGAGTTAGGACTGGAAACTTACACGTGTCGTATGAAAGTGTTACGACTGGAAACTTACACGTTACGTATGAAAGAGTTAGGACTGGAAACTTACACGTGTTGTATGAAAGAGTTAGGACTGGAAACTTACACGTGTCGTATGAAAGAGTTACGACTGGAAACTTACACGTGTCGTATGAAAGAGTTAGGACTGGAAACTTACACGTGTCGTATGAAAGAGTTAGGACTGGAAACTTACACGTGTCGTATGAAAGAGTTGCTGCCCGAGATATTGGACGTGCTGTACACAAAAGTGTTGCGATTGACATATTACTCGTATTGTATAAATGTGTTGATATTACACACATGCATAAAACTGTTGCGATTGATATATTACAGATGTTGTACTGGTACTACGATTGAGATATTACACGTATTGTATCAGTGGTGCATTTAAGGTATTGTATAAAAGTGTTGCCATTGAGATATTACAAGTATTATATAAAGGTGTTGCCATTAAGATATTACAAGTATTGTATGAAGGTGTTGCGATTGAAATATTACACGTATTGTATACGTGTTGTGATTGGGATATCACACGCATTGTATAACACACACACACACACACACACACACGGTCTCCCCCCCTCCCCCCTCTCTCCCTCTCTCTCTCTTTCTACCCCTCTCTCATGGTGTTTAATGTTTTGTTGTGCAATGAAAATAAGTTAACTCACTCAGTACGGCCAGTCCTCTCTTCTCCTCTACACAGACCCCTCGGATGTCCAGTGGGTGTTTGAATGACCCAACCTTTAGCTTCCGCTTCCGTCGTCAGAATTGTGGTATCTTTGTCAACATTCACCTCTTCAGTATAAGAGCCTTCCACTTGCAATATTTTGATGGTGGTAATTGGGGTGAAACGCTGTTAACGTCGTCTCTTTCGCCGTTCGTATGGAGAGAGTTAACGCATTCACTCATGCCGCGAGGACCTCTTGGCCAATGGCATCAAAGTGTCAAAGTGTCAAGTGTCTCCTGATGTCACCAAGCATTGAATAACAACGATAAATAAGGACACGTTGCGAGCGACACCCCCCCTGAGCAAACGAACCCCCGGTGATTGCCTTGTAACTGGGGGACGACACAGTGACATTTCTGACGTGAACACACATGTTTGCCTGGAGTGATGACCTAGAGGTAACGCGTCCGCCTAGGAAGCGAGAGAATCTGAGCGCGCTGGTTCGAATCACGGCTCAGCCGCCGATATTTTCTCCCCCTCCACTAGACCTTGAGTGGTGGTCTGGACGCTAGTCATTCGGATGAGACTATGAACCGAGCTCCCGTGTGGAGCATGCATTTAGCGCACGTAAAAGAACCCACGGCAACAAAAGGGTTGTTCCTGGCAAAAATTCTGTAAAAAAAAAAAACATCCACTTCAATAGGAAAA
>NC_134904.1:40661647-40671647 GCF_041734735.1 Babylonia areolata | reverse complement strand
GTTGTTGTGCGATGAAAGCAGGAAGGCGAGGAACTCTCCAGGAATTTGAAATGAAGATGTGGTGACGTCAGTAAATCATGCTGCACGTGCTTTGCTTCCAGCAAACTAAAGGTCCACACACACACACACACACACACACACACACACACACAAACAACAACAACAACAACACACACACACACACACACACACACACACACTGCTCTCTGTCTCCTGATCCCATTTCGAACTTAAATTGATTCGTATTTTAACTGAACTGGAACCCAGCCATACTTTTGTTTTCATTTTGTTTCACATAGATAGATACATACATACATACATACATACATCGGTAGATAGATAGATAAATAGACAGATAGATAGAAACGAAGCGAAACGAAGCGAAATTAATTTTTATTTCACGAGAGTAGTTGAGTAAGCATCGGTGCATTTTTACATCCAGCCCTCAAGGGCAAAAGAAGAAAAGCGAAAAGGAAAAAAAGGGGGGGAAAAAAAAGAAACAAAGCAAAGGCAACACACGCACGCACACACACACACTCACACACACACACACACACACACACACACACACACACACACACACACACACACACACACACACACACACACACACACACACACACACACACACACACAATTACATACGAAAATAAAAGGCATAAATGAAAGCATGTACATTACCTAATTAAGTCACGATACAACGACAGACTATCGTTGAAAAGATCAAATCATTAAGAAAAGAAAAAAAAAGGAGAAGGAGAGATAGATTGACAGAGGTGGAATATGAGAGGTGAATTTATAGTAACCATCATATTCATAAGATATTAATGATATTGAGACATAATCAGTACATTTTAAGATAAAGAGGTGCCAAGTTTGAGAGATTCATTAGGTGTAATTATATGTAAGTTAGATCTGATTTTTTGAAAATTTGATTCGGCTTCTGGGGTATGATTCCATAACCACCCCCTTGAATTATGAAGGCCTGGTTTACATAAAAATATCGTATTAAATGGACGATTTATCTTATGTGAATGTCGATAATTATTAAAACTAAACATATTTGTAAGATAGAATGGAGTGTTACCACAAAGGATCTTGTGCATTAAGAGTCCTTTGTTTAGCCTTGAGTGGAAGGATACCTATTTGTTTGTAATCAGTTTCTGTCGCTGTTGAAGATTTGTCAATGGTTGATAGATAGATAGATTGATACGTACATGCATACATACATACATAGACATGTTATGGTGCTCACTGCTGCATTGTACTGCCCTTGAACCAATGGAATGTGATGGAACCAAACGTATATGCTTTCTTCACTAATTACCGTGCCCTCGTCATCCATTCGTTTCAATGGCCCAAATACTGACAGTAACTTTTGACAAGGTGACCAACAGCTTTACGTTTTCACTTGTCAAAGATCATCGCCGTGGCATCCAGTTATTCGTGTAACGCTTGTTTCATCTTAGAGATGTTCAAGGTAAGAGATCCCGTAGCCTTTTCTCGGGACGGTGACTTCATATCCACTGTGTGTGGGGTCCAGAATAGGAGGGCGGGGCCCTGTCCTCTCTTTCTGCCGTTTAACCTTCTCCAACCAGTGGTCAGGAAGCATTGACACCTGGGTGGAGTGAGGAAGTCGGGTAGCATTGACACCTGGGTGGAGTGAGGGAGTCAGGTAGCATTGACACCTGGGTGGAGTGAGGAAGTCAGGTACCATTGACACCTGGGTGGAGTGAGGGAGTCAGGTAGCATTGACACCTGGGTGAAGTGAGGAAGTCAGGAACCATTGACACCTGGGTGGAGTGAGGGAGTCAGGTAGCATTGACACCTGGGTGGAGTGAGGGAGTCAGGTAGCATTGACACCTGGGTGGAGTGAGGAAGTCAGGTAGCATTGACACCTGGGTGGAGTGAGAAATCTGGGTGGAGTGAGGAAGTCAGGTAGCATTGACACCTGGGTGGAGTGAGGGAGTCAGGTAGCATTGACACCTGGGTGGAGTGAGGAAGTCAGGTAGCATTGACACCTGGGTGGAGTGAGAAATCTGGGTGAAGTGAGGGAGTCAGGTAGCATTGACACCTGGGTGGAGTGAGGGAGTCAGGTAGCATTGACACCTGGGTGGAGTGAGGGAGTCAGGTACCATTGACACCTGGGTGGAGTGAGGGAGTCAGGTAGCATTGACACCTGGGTGGAGTGAGGGAGTCAGGTAGCATTGACACCTGGGTGGAGTGAGACACCTGGGTGGAGTGAGACACCTGGGTGGAGTGAGGGAGTCAGGTAGCATTGACACCTGGGTGGAGTGAGGAAGTCAGGTAGCATTGACACCTGGGTGGAGTGAGAAAGTCAGGTAGCATTGACACCTGGGTGGAGTGAGGGAGTCAGGTAGCATTGACACCTGGGTGGAGTGAGGAAGTCAGGTACCATTGACACCTGGGTGGAGTGAGAAATCTGGGTGAAGTGAGGGAGTCAGGTAGCATTGACACCTGGGTGGAGTGAGGGAGTCAGGTAGCATTGACACCTGGGTGGAGTGAGGGAGTCAGGTACCATTGACACCTGGGTGGAGTGAGGGAGTCAGGTAGCATTGACACCTGGGTGAAGTGAGGGAGTCAGGTAGCATTGACACCTGGGTGGAGTGAGGAAGTCAGGTAGCATTGACACCTGGGTGGAGTGAGGGAGTCAGGTAGCATTGACACCTGGGTGGAGTGAGGGAGTCAGGTAGCATTGACACCTGGGTGGAGTGAGGGAGTCAGGTACCATTGACACCTGGGTGGAGTGAGGAAGTCAGGTACCATTCACACCTGGGTGGAGTGAGGGAGTCAGGTAGCATTGACACCTGGGTGGAGTGAGGAAGTCAGGTACCATTGACACCTGGGTGGAGTGAGGGAGTCAGGTAGCATTGACACCTGGGTGGAGTGAGGGAGTCAAGTAGCATTGACACCTGGGTGGAGTGAGGGAGTCAAGTAGCATTGACACCTGGGTGGAGTGAGACACCTGGGTGGAGTGAGACACCTGGGTGGAGTGAGGGAGTCAGGTAGCATTGACACCTGGGTGGAGTGAGGGAGTCAGGTAGCATTGACACCTGGGTGGAGTGAGGGAGTCAGGTAGCATTGACACCTGGGTGGAGTGAGGGAGTCAGGTAGCATTGACACCTGGGTGGAGTGAGGGAGTCAGGTAGCATTGACACCTGGGTGGAGTGAGGAAGTCAGGTACCATTGACACCTGGGTGGAGTGAGGGAGTCAGGTACCATTGACACCTGGGTGAAGTGAGGAAGTCAGGTACCATTCACACCTGGGTGGAGTGAGGGAGTCAGGTAGCATTGACACCTGGGTGGAGTGAGGGAGTCAGGTAGCATTGACACCTGGGTGGAGTGAGGAAGTCGGGTAGCATTGACACCTGGGTGAAGTGAGGAAGTCAGGTAGCATTGACACCTGGGTGGAGTGAGGGAGTCAGGTAGCATTGACACCTGGGTGGAGTGAGGGAGTCAGGTACCATTGACACCTGGGTGGAGTGAGGAAGTCGGGTAGCATTGACACCTGGGTGGAGTGAGGGAGTCAGGTAGCATTGACACCTGGGTGGAGTGAGGGAGTCAGGTAGCATTGACACCTGGGTGGAGTGAGACACCTGGGTGGAGTGAGGGAGTCAGGTATTTTCTACACACAGGTTCTGTAACGACAAATTACATACCAACAGTCTTTTCTACACACAGGTTCTGTAACGACAAATTACATACCAACAGTCTTTTCTACACACAGGTTCTGTAACGACAAATTACATACCAACAGTCTTTTCTACACACAGAGTATGTAACGACAAATTACATACCAACAGTCTTTTCTACACACAGGTTCTGTAACGACAAATTACATACCAACAGTCTTTTCTACACACAGGTTCTGTAACGACAAATTACATACCAACAGTCTTTTCTACACACAGGTTCTGTAAGGACAAATTACATACCAACAGCCTTTTCTACACACAGAGTATGTAACGACAAATTACACACCAACAGTCTTTTCTACACACAGGTTCTGTAACGACAAATTACATACCAACAGTCTTTTCTACACACAGGTTCTGTAACGACAAATTACATACCAACAGCCTTTTCTACACACAGAGTATGTAACGACAAATTACATACCAACAGTCTTTTCTACACACAGAGTCTGTAAAGACAAATTACACACCAACAGTCTTTTCTACACACAGAGTATGTAACGACAAATTACACACCAACAGTCTTTTCTGCACACAGAGTCTGTAACGACAAATTACATACCAACAGTCTTTTCTACACACAGGGTCTGTAACGACAAATTAAACACCAACAGTCTTTTCTACACACAGGGTCTGTAACGACAAATTACATACCAACAGTCTTTTCTACACACAGGTTCTGTAACGACAAATTACATACCAACAGTCTTTTCTACACACAGAGTATGTAACGACAAATTACATACCAACAGTCTTTTCTACACACAGAGTATGTAACGACAAATTACACACCAACAGTCTTTTCTGCACACAGAGTCTGTAACGACAAATTACATACCGACAGCCTTTTCTACACACAGAGTCTGTAACGACAAATTACATACCAACAGCCCTTTCTACACACAGTGTATGTAACGACAAATTACACACCAACAGCCTTTTCTACACACAGAGTATGTAACGACAAATTACACACCAACAGCCTTTTCTGCACACAGAGTATGTAACGACAAATTACATACCAACAGTCTTTTCTACACACAGAGTATGTAACGACAAATTACACACCAACAGCCTTTTCTGCACACAGAGTATGTAACGACAAATTACATACCAACAGTCTTTTCTACACACAGAGTATGTAACGACAAATTACATACCAACAGTCTTTTCTACACACAGAGTATGTAACGACAAATTACATACCAGCAGTCTTTTCTACACACAGAGTCTGTAAAGACAAATTACATACCAACAGTCTTTTCTACACACAGGGTCTGTAACGACAAATTACATACCAACAGTCTTTTCTACACACAGAGTCTGTAAAGACAAATTACATGCCAACAGTCGTTTCTACACACAGAGTATGTAACGACAAATTACATACCAACAGCCTTTTCTACACACAGAGTATGTAACGACAAATTACATGCCAGCAGTCTTTTCTACACACAGAGTATGTAACGACAAATTACATACCAGCAGTCTTTTCTACACACAGAGTCTGTAAAGACAAATTACATGCCAACAGTCGTTTCTACACACAGAGTATGTAACGACAAATTACATACCAACAGCCTTTTCTACACACAGAGTATGTAACGACAAATTACATACCGACAGCCTTTTCTACACACAGAGTATGTAACGACAAATTACATACCGACAGCCTTTTCTACACACAGAGTATGTAACGACAAATTACATACCGACAGCCTTTTCTACACACAGAGTATGTAACGACAAATTACATACCAACAGCCTTTTCTACACACAGTGTATGTAACGACAAAAACAGTCTTTTCAGCACACACATTCCGCCATAAATTAGGAGGAGAAATTTGTTGTTAAATGTCCCGTCACACATACAGCTGACTGCAGACATTTTTTTTGTTAAAGTATCAAGTTTCATATTTGAAAAGAATAAAAAGGGGACGACACTGTGAATTGTACATCCCCCCCCCCCCCCTCACACACACACAGACAGACAGACACACACACACACACACACACACATACACAAGCACACACACACACACACGCATACACAAGCACACACACACACACACACACACACACACACACACACACACACACACACACACACACACACACACACACATGGAGGGCTTATTTCACGAACAGCTCCAGCCCCTTTTGCTGCATGTTGTTTGTCCCAGAGGATGAAAGTCCCAACGCCTTCCGGCGTGCTGCAGGGTGTGGTGTGGTGTGCTTGCTTGGTGACGTCTGTCAGCTGGGTGGGGCGCCTCTTTTCCCTGCTCTTTGCATTTCTGATGTAAATGGATTGGCCTTGTGTCTCCCCCTGTCTTCAGTTCTTCAATGGATAAACTATAATGTGTGTGGTTGTTGTTGTTTTTTTTTTAAATGGCTGCACTTTTATTGCCTCACTTGTGTAAACAAAGTGAGTCTATGTTTTAACCCGGTGTTCGGTTGTCTGTGTGTGTGTGTGTGTGTGTGTGTGTGTGTGTGTGTGTGTGTGTGTCTGTGTGTCTGTGTGTGTGTCTGTGTGTGTGTGTCTGTGTGTCCGTGGTAAACTTTAACATTGACATTTCTTTGAAACTACTTTGTCAGTTGACACCAAATTTGGCATAAAAATAGGAAAAATTCAGTTCTTTTCGGTCATCTTGTTTAAAACAATATTGCGCCTATGGGATGGGCACAAAAAAAGAAGAAGAATGAAGCCTAATTATATGCAAACTGCATTTACTGTTATATTTATATTTGTTTTCTCTAAACTTGGCACTTTGATCTGATATTCTGACCCAACAGCTAGAGCAGTCATTATTATCATTTTTTGTTCAAACAGGAACTTCTTTTACTAAGCATGGAAGTTTTATTTATTTTGCAAACGTTTTGGTGCAGATAGTAAAAAAGGGAAATTACTCTGTAATGCTAGGGTAGTTAATTTGCTTTAAACTGATCTTTCTCATCTTAAACATTACATTTTGAAATTATAGTCAATACATAAAAAGCTTGGATTAAAGTGTATCACAAGTGAGTCTTGAAGGCCTTGCCTCTTGTTTAAACGTGTGTTCGTTCGTTCGTTCTTTAGTTTAGCGTCTTTTCACTATCAGTTATATTAGACGATTGAAAAAAAAGGGTGGGGGGTGGGGGGGATGGGGTGGGTGGGGGGTGGGGACTGAAGCGGGGACCTGGAGGGGGGGGGGAGGAAAACAGAAAAGGTAGAAAACTACCAAAAAGTGCGTAACTAACATGCAATTACATTTAACAGTAACAATTCAATAATGACAATAATGATCAGAAGTCATTAACACAATTCTGAAGTACATTAAAGGAATGTAGAAATAGGGCTATGAACTAATGCCTGTGAAAGTTCGACGTGTGTGTGTGTGTGTGTGTGTGTGTGTGTGTGTGTGTGTGTGTGTGTGTGTGTGTGTGTGTGTGTGTGTGTGTGTGTGTGTGTGTGTGTGTTGTTGTTGTTGTTGTTGTTGTTGTAACAATTCCAGCTCACTAGTGATTTATAAAAAACAAAAAACCCAACATTTCTGCTTGAAATCATCTGAAACGTCCCAAGTCTACAGTATATCACCTGAAATGTCCCAGGTACATAACACATCACCTGGAATGTTCCACGTCCACAACACATCACCTGGAATGTTCCACGTCCACAACACATCACCTGAAATGTCCCATGTCCATAACACATCACCTGAAATGTCCCATGTCCACAACACATCACTTGAAATGTCCCAAGTACATAACACATCACCTGAAATGTCCCACGTCCACAACACATCACCTGAAATGTCCCAGGTACATAACACATCACCTGGAATGTCCCACGTCCACAACACATCACCTGAAATGTCCCAGGCACATAACACATCACCTGGAATGTCCCAGGTCCACAACACATCACCTGAAATGTCCCAGGCACATAACACATCACCTGAAATGTCCCAAGTACATAACACATCACCTGAAATGTCCCATGTCCACAACACATCACCTGAAATGTCCCATGTCCACAACACATCACCTGAAATGTCCCATGTCCACAACACATCACCTGAAATGTCCCAAGTACATAACACATCACCTGGAATGTCCCACGTCCACAACACATCACCTGGAATGTTCCACGTCCACAACACATCACCTGGAATGTCCCATGTCCACAACACATCACCTGAAATGTCCCAAGTACATAACACATCACCTGAAATGTCCCATGTCCACAACACATCACCTGAAATGTCCCATGTCCACAACACATCACCTGAAATGTCCCATGTCCACAACACATCACCTGAAATGTCCCATGTCCACAACACATCACCTGAAATGTCCCATGTCCACAACACATCACCTGAAATGTCCCACGTCCACAACCTTCACCTTCACCTCACCTTCACCTCTCCCGTAGTCTGGGTTCAGACCGTTGGGGCACCGCTGCTGACCTGGCCACCACCCCTCTCCACTCTTCACGGTTTTCTGATTTCCTCAGGGCGTCACCGAGCGTCAAGCCTGTCCACCCCCGGATGTTGTCTTCCCATCTCTTCTTCTGCCGTCCTCTCCTTCTGCCTCCTTGTACGGTGCCTTGCAGGAACGTTTTGGCAAGACCAGATGATCGGGAGATGTGTCCATACCACCTAAGTTTGCGTTTTTTCACTATGGACAGAAGGTCTTCGTAGGGTCCAATACTTTGCTTGATTCTGTTCTTCACTTCCGTGTTAGTGATGTGGTCTCTGTAGGAGATGCCAAGTAGTCTACGAAAGCATCTCATCTCGACAGCTTGGATTCTTCTCTCGATGTCCGCAGTCAGGGTCCAAGTCTCGCAGGCGTAGAGCAATATTGATATAACCAGGGAACGCATCAGTCTGATTTTTGAGCTGAGAGCGATGTTTTTGTTGTTCCAGATGGTGTTCAGCTTGTTGAGTGCCATTGTTGTTTGGGCAATTCTCGAGAGTACTTCTGGTTTAGATCCTTCATCTGACACGATTGCTCCCAGATATTTGAAGCTCTGGACTGTTTTAAGCTTTTCGTCGTTGACTTTGATGTCAATGCTGATGCCGTTGGTGTTGTTAGTCATCAGTTTGGTTTTCTCCGCACTGATTTGCATTCCATACGATGTGGAGGCTTTGTCTAGATGTTTGACCAGGCTTGCCAGTTCTTCTTCTTTCCCAGCCAGTCCATCAATGTCGTCGGCAAAACGTAGGTTTGTGATTGTTCTGCCGCCTATGCTGACTGTTCCTACATGCTCTTCCAGTGCGTCAGTCCACAACACATCACCTGAAATGTCCCAGGCACATAACACATCACCTGAAATGTCCCATGTACAAAACACATTACCTGAAATGTCTCAGGCACATAACACATCACCTGAAATGTATCAGGCACATAACACATCACCTGAAATGTTCCAGGTACATAACACATCACCTGAAATGTCCCATGTCCATAACACATCACCTGAAATGTCCCATGTCCACAACACATCACCTGGAATGTTCCACGTCCACAACACATCACCTGAAATGTCCCATGTCCACAACACATCACCTGAAATGTCCCAGGTACATAACACATCACCTGAAATGTCCCATGTCCACAACAGATCACCTGAAATGTCCCATGTCCACAACACATCACCTGAAATGTCCCATGTCCACAACACATCACCTGAAATGTCCCAGGTACATAACACATCACCTGAAATGTCCCATGTCCACAACACATCACCTGAAATGTCCCATGTCCATAACACATCACCTGAAATGTCCCATGTCCATAGCTCATCACCTGAAATGCCCCAGTTTATTTATCATAATATTTTTCACAAAAAAAGTATTATGCACTTGTTGTTAAATTATTCATGTGCCCTCAAGGTTTTTGTTTGTTTGTTTTTATTCGTTTATTTTTGCTTTTGTAGTTGTTGTTGTTGTTTTCGGGGCGGGGGAGAGGGGGATGCGGGGGGTGGGGGTTGTTTGTTTGTTGTTGTTTGGTGTGTTTTTTGAAGACTACTTTGACTTTATCGTTGTATGATGACCTCCCTCACACACCCCTTTTCAAGACGCCCCCCCACCCCCACCCCCACCCCCCAGCCCCCACCCCCTCCTTCACCTCACACCTCCTCTGTCCCTTTCTCTTGCTTCACATCCTGCTTGTTGTTCGTGCGTCTGCAGTTTATACCACCATGTTCAGTTCACGTGTTCACGTGACGTGGATGGACACTTTCTTTACCGCCCATAACCCTACTCCAGAGGGCGTGTATTTGTTGGCGTCCCTACCCTTTCATT
>NC_134904.1:40646647-40649147 GCF_041734735.1 Babylonia areolata | reverse complement strand
TATTACGAAGATACAAATGTAAAAAATATCACATACATCGTTTCATACATACATCCACACACTGCAGGTAATAGCTAGTATTCTTAATGTAAAAACAGAAAGAATTAAGAAACATTATTTGAATATAATTATAAACATAGCCTACTATACTGCACATTGATTATAATAGACAGATAAGATAAGAATAAAGATGAATTGCGGAAAACCACAACCAGATAATCAGCACACACCCGCACCGCACCCCCACCCCCAGACCCCACCACCCACCCAACACACGCGGATAACTTGATTAAACAAGAGTAATAAACATATGTTCTCAAATAAAAGCATTTCACATATTCGCTTTTAAAAACATTGCAATTAATTATTACATCGTAATTATTAAACAGAAATATATTTAGAATATGGACGTCTGTCGATCTGTTTGCCATATTCAATGATTTCTTCACACACACACACACACACACACACACACACACACACAGACACACACACACACACACACACACTGACACACAGACACACAGACACACACACACACACACACACACACACACACACACACACACACACACACACACACACACACACACACACACACACACTGACACACAGACACACACACACACAGACACACACACACACAGACACACACACACACACACACACACACACACACACACAAAACAAACTGCAAGAACCATTATCAACGAGACTTACACCAATGGATATCTGCAGTTTAATTTGTTTTTCTCCCTTTTTAAATTCCCCCACACGGTTAAAGTTAAGGACCACAAGGAACCTTGCACTGTTATCTTTTGGAGGGCCATGGTGAATGGTGCTGAATTTCAAACAAACAGCGGTGTTTGCCGTCAGTGGAATCAGCACCTCTCATAACCAGAAATGCTTTCTTGCACGTGAACATTTTTTCGGTTTTTGTTGGGGGTTTTTTTCTTCTCCTTTTTTATCGTTTTTTTCTTTCTTTTCTTTTTTTTTATTTTTTTTTTTTACAGTATCAGTATCAGTAGCTCAAGGAGGCGTCACTGCGTTCGGTCAAATCCATATACACTACACCACATCTGCCAAGCAGATGTCTGACCAGCAGCGTAACCCAAAGCGCTTAGTCAGGCCTTGAGAAAAAAATATATAATAATAATAAATAAATAAATAAGATAAAATAAAAACAAAAATAAATAATAATAAAATAGAATAAAATAAAGTAAACAAAACAACACAAATTTTTTTTTTTTAAATAATTATAAAATAAAGAAGAAGAAGAATTTTATTATTATTATTATTATTATTATTATTATTATTATTTGAAGTTTGTATTCTGTAGATAAGAAATGCTTAAATATTGAAACCATCTCGCGATTTGCAATGAAAAAGTACAGCTGTCGTGGATAACCGCGGCACTGACTAACTGAATTGTTGGCTGAAACATCAACTTTTCAAACGCAGTTTTCAGTGTGTTCGTAGTGCACGTGTACCTGAAGCAGCCGTCAGTGTGTTCATAGTGCACGTGTACCTGAAGCAGCCGTCAGTGTGTTCATAGTGCACGTGTACCTGAAGCAGCCGTCAGTGTGTTCGTAGTGCACGTGTACCTGAAGCAGCCGTCAGTGAGAAGTCAGCGGTACACTGTCTGCAGCCTGCATCATTCAAACCATCTCTCGATTTAAAAGAAAAAAAATATTTAATGAAAAATACCTGCTGTTGTGAAGCAGTCCTTGACCTTTTTGAAGTCTGTATTTTGTAGATAAGAAATGAGTCCTTGACCTTTTTGAAGTCTGTATTTTGTAGATAAGAAATGCCTGCATCATTGAAACCATCTCTCGATTTAAAAACATTTCATGAAAAATACCTGCTGTTATGAAGCAGTAATTAACCTTTTTGAAGTCTGTATTTTGTAGATAAGAAATGCCTGCATCATTGAAACCATCTTTCGATTTAAAAACAACATCATTTCATGAAAAATACCTGCTGTTATGAAGCAGTAATCAACCTTTTTGAAATCTGTATTTTGTAGATAAGAAATGAACATGTAATAACACGGAAAAATGAATAATCAATGGACATGTAATTACATACCAAAATTCAATAATCAGTGGACATGTAAACACACATAAAAATCGATTAAAATCATAGTTCGTTTTGATTCATGATAAACAGACATGTGTGCATAATTATATCATAACATATTTCACTATGACAAAGAGAATGAACGTACAGAACGTCATTGTAAGGGATTTAATGAAGAACTGTGAGACACTGGCAGTTTCACAGTGTCTTAACTCTCTCCATACGAACGGCGAAAGAGACGACGTTAACAGCGTTTCACCCCAATTACCATCATCAAAATATTGCAAGCGGAAGGCTCTTATACTGAAGGCGTGAATGTTGACAAAGAATACCACAATTCTGACGACGGAAGCTAAAGGTTGGGTCATTGAGACGCCCACTGGACATCCGAGGGGTCTGTGTAGAGGAGAAGAGAGGACTG
>NC_134904.1:40631647-40634147 GCF_041734735.1 Babylonia areolata | reverse complement strand
CTACATACACGCATTTATTTCTTTCAACACACACACACACACACACACACACACACACACACACACACACACACACACACACACACACACACACACACACACATTATTTTATTCATTAGTTCATTCAATCATTTTTTTCGTAGTTTCTTTCTTCTTTTTTTCTTTTTTTTTCTTCTTTTTCTTTCGTGTTCATGTATTTGCATATTAACTCCAGTTTCCCATCTCTCCTGTTCCCCATAATTCAACATACAACCCCCACCCCCTCCTCTTTCACATGTTTTCATTTACATCTAAATGCTAACGTTTAATTACACGTGAAAATTATCACTTGAACTGGATGTCTACTATTACCAGTATGTGTGTCAGGACATTAAATAAACATACTTCCTACTCTTCCTCTATTTACTTATCTATTTAGCTATTCATTTATTTATTCATTTATCTATCTGTCTATCTATCTATCTATCTATCTATCTATCTATCTATCCATCTATCTATCTATCTATCCATCTATCTATCTATCTATCTATCTATCTATCTATCTATCTATCTGTCTGTCTGTCTGTCTATCTATCTATCTATCTGTCTGTCTGTCTGTCTGTCTATCTGTCTGTCCGTCTATCTATTAACGTATTCATTCATTCATTTATTAATCATCTAATTAATTAATTTATTTATTTATGATATTTATTTAATCATTTATCTATCTGTTTATTCGTTTTTGTTTTTATTTATTTATTTACTCATTCATCTATTTATTTATCCATCTATTCATTTATCTAGTTAGTTAGTTAGTTAGTTAGTTAGCTAGTTAAGGAGTTATTGAGTTAATTATTCAGTTATTTAGATGTTGTTCAGAACTGTAAAAAAAAACAACCAAACAAACAAAAAAAACTATGAATATCTGTATTTTATGCTGTATTTCTGGTATGGCATCAAATGGAAAGTTCTACATGTTTCAAATAAATAGATAAATAGATAGATATTCAAATTCATAAATGAATGAAGAAACGAATGAAAAAATAAATGAATGAATGAATAGATAGATAGACAGATAGATAGACAGACAGACAGATAGATAGATAGACAGACAGATAGATAGATAGATAGATAGATGAATAAATGAATAAGCAAATAAATAGACAGATAAATGAATATATAGATATATAAATGAATAAATATAGATACATATTTCATCCACATTAATGCACAGACGTCACAGTTTATAAAAATGTGCACATCCTTTAGCATTAGCAAAGACGAAAATATCTTTATTGTAACAAAACACAACCTAGCAAGAATAAACGAAAGTATCAAAACAAAAATTTCTTAAAATATTTGTTCATGTACCTATTGATCAATACATTTATCTATATATTGATTGCGCAAAAGATACATGAATAAATACATAAATAAATGCATAAATTCATAAATAGATAAATGCATACACAGAATTATTGCATAAATAAATAAGTAAATAAATAAATAAATAAATAAATAAATAAATAAATAAATAAACAAATAATTAAATAAATAGGTAAGTAAATAAATAAATATACAAAAACGCAAATGCATGAACTGAGGAATAAACAAATATATAGAGCAAGTGAGTAATAGATAATGAATATATAAACACGTAACCAAATGAACAAATAAATGATTAAGTACGTAAGTACGCAAGTAAGTGAAAAGATGAATGAATGTTTTCAGTCCAGCTTTGATTCCAATGTAACTGTCATACTTGGAACTTCAACACACACACACACACACACACACACACACACACACACACACACACACACACACATTCCTTTCAGCCAATGAGCTCACGCCAGTGATGACACAGAGAAGGGCTGTCCCGCAGGGGAGGTAATTCCATTACGCCCTGCCCTGGCGTTTCTGGGTGTCTTCCTAATCAAAGCCAGATCCTTGCACAGTTCTACTTTGCATCATTGCCGATGTCTATGAAGAACACACACACACACACACACACACACACACACACACACACACACACACACACACAGATATATATATATATATAATACAAAGTTGAAAACCAACACCTATTTTGTTAAACAACAACAACAAAATCATAATAAAATTTTAAAAATCTGAATTTTCGCTGCTACCCAGCAACTCAGTCACAGACTTCGCTCATAATAGGTGACGTAATGTTATTTTTACGTCATCTTTCTGACCTTACATGACGTCTTCTAGTACGTAAATATATCATGTCCTAAATATTCCTTCAATTGTCTATATATATACATCTCTCTCTCTCTCTCTCTCTCTCTCTCTCTCTCTGTATCTTAGTGATGGTGCATAACCACCACCACGACAAATCGCACTGGGAACACAACGAAAACCAATGGATGTCGCTTCTCGTGTTCAGTCCAACAAAAACCGTCCCAAGGTTACATATCGAGAACAGTTCTCTTCTGTTCAGCTCCTCCACTTTGTTGACCTGCTCCAACGCTGTCACCTGTAAAAAGCTCTG
>NC_134904.1:40619147-40621647 GCF_041734735.1 Babylonia areolata | reverse complement strand
GGATGGCGGGGGATGGGGGGTGTTACCAGTACTTACATGATTATGTCCTCAGTGGTTTCATTTTTTTTATCGTTGTAAGGGAAGAATCAAAATGAGCCGAGAAAACTTCGCCTTTTGTTGTTTCTTTGTTGCTGTTGTTGTTGTTACGTGCTTTTGTTGTGGTTTTTTTTTTTTTTTTCGTTTATTTGTCGTTTCTTAAGATAAGAAACCACTTGTGTAGGGTTTTTTTCTTCTTTTTTTTTTTTTTTTTTTTTTTGCGGGGGGGGGGGGGGGTTGTTTTGTTTCTTTTTTTGGTTTTTGTTTGTTTGTTTTTGTTTTTGTTTTTTTGTAATGTTTTATTTATTATCCACAGGCGACGATCGTTCTGATAGTGGACGTGATTATATGCATTCACACATCTGACCTTATCAATATCTTGGGGATTGATGTCAGTCATGGGGTGTGCAATCATCTACTGGCTTATCTTACTGGGTCGGCTATCGGAAAACAACAACGATAACGATTTTCATGGCCGCCAATGCCCCTTACTGAAGGGAGTAACAATGCAAAACGATAAAGAAACAGATTGCTAACTTGTCTCAGTGAATGGGGGACACAAACCATACAAAAGTAGCTGTTAAGATATTCAACAACATTCACAAAGTAACAATTCGTAAATCTCGTCATTGCTTCATACACACACACACACACACACACACACACACACACACACACATACATACACACACACACACACACACACACACATATATATATATATATATATATATATCAACAACAGTAGGCTCTTCATGTCTTTAAAACTTGTATTCTAAAAAAGCAGCAAATTTGGTATTGCCTGAAGAAGCTGTTTTTGCGGGGAAAATTTGCTGGTTTTTTGTGGGTTTTTTTTAGAATACATGTTTTAAAGGAATAAAGAGCCTGCTGTTGTTAATATTTTCATATTTTACCGGTCTTGGTATTTACCTCAGTGCTTTCTGCAAGGAGCGGCCCAGCCCAGGACACGAAGAGAGTGCGAACTATCTGCATATATATATATATGTGTGTGTGTGTGTGTGTGTGTGTGTGTGTGTGTGTGTGTAGATATGTATGCATTACACACACACACACACACACACACACACACACACACACACACACACACACACATATATATATATATATATATATATATATATATATATATATATATCTGGAGAGAGAGAGAGAGAGAGATCACGCGGTGTAAAATCATGTCTTGTCGACATGTGCAAACAGAACCCCAAACCAGATGCTTCTTTATAATATTTTCCTCGAGAAAGTTTTTGTTTGATGTCATTCAAGACAGGGTAACACAGCAACAACAACAACAACAACAGCTATCATTCGTCTGCCTTAAGACCCTGAGCTGGGTTGCGGGGTGGTCTTAGACAGTGCTAAGTTTGCTTAGTGTAAAGAATGATTTTCCTAACTCCACGCCTATTCCACAGATTGAAGAACATTCTTTTCTCGAAGCCAACTCAGCGATGCGCAAAGATCGCTCTTGCGACGGTCACGTGATGAGTGTTGTTGGGTCAGTCATTTATTCCATGACTCTCTCCCACATTCTTTGTGGTCTGGGACAGTTTGGTTTGTTAATGTATTCATTCATATGCATTTATTTATCTGCTTTTAAAGGTTTAATTATAGGTGCAATATTCCAGGTGTCTGTAACAGCCATTAGGGTATTGAATTCATATCCACTGTGTCTGGGGCTCGGCATAGCAAGGTGGGGCAGTGAATTCATATCCACTGTGTCTGGGGCTCGGCATAGCAATGTGGGGCAGTGAATTCATATCCACTGTGTCTGGGGGCATAGCAAGGTGGGGCAGTGAACTCATATCCACTGTGTCTGGGGGCATAGCAAGGTGGGGCAGTGAATTCATATCCACTGTGTCCAGGGCTCGGCATAGCAAGGTGGGGCAGTGAACTCATATCCACTGTGTCTGGGGGCATAGCAAGGTGGGGCAGTGAATTCATATCCACTGTGTCTGGGGCTCGGCATAGCAAGGTGGGGCAGTGAACTCATATCCACTGTGTCCAGGGCTCGGCATAGCAATGTGGGGCAGTGAACTCATATCCACTGTATCCAGGGCTCGGCATAGCAAGGTGGGGCAGTGAATTCATATCCACTGTGTCCAGGGCTCGGCATAGCAAGGTGGGGCAGTGAACTCATATCCACTGTGTCTGGGGCTCGGCATAGCAAGGTGGGGCAGTGAACTCATATCCACTGTGTCTGGGGGCATAGCAAGGTGGGGCAGTGAACTCATATCCACTGTGTCTGGGGCTCGGCATAGCAAGGTGGGGTCCAATCCTTTCCTTCCGCCGATTTAACCTTCCCCAACCGAAGTCAGGTACCCGTTCACACACCTGGATGGAGTGTACCCGTTCACACACCTGGGTGGAGTGTACCCGTTCACACACCTGGGTGGAGTGTACCCGTTCACACACCTGGGTGGAGTGTACCCGTTCACACACCTGG
>NC_134904.1:40609147-40616647 GCF_041734735.1 Babylonia areolata | reverse complement strand
TTTCTGTGTGTGTGTGTGTGTGTGTGTGTGTGAAAACAACTGATACGATGTGCGCTGTTGCTTGCTTCTCTGTGTGTGTGTCGGGGTGTGGATTGGTGTGTGCTCGTGTGCGTGTGCGTGTGCGTCTTTGTGTGTGTCTCAGTGTGCGTGTACCTGCATGTGTATGTGTACGGGTTTGTGTGCACAATAATGTATGCAGCGGTGTGTGTGTGTGTGTCTGTATGTGTGTGTGTGTGTGTGTGTGTGTGTGTGTGTGTGTGTGTGTGTGTGTTTTCGAGTCAGTGTGACCCAGCATGTCTGTGGATGATGATATGAGGTATCAGTGCACGCACACACACACACACACACACACACACACACACACACACACACACACACACACACACACACACACACACACACAGGCAAACAGATGTTGCTCAACGATCCAATGCATGTGGCAACTGCTTGTCTAGTTAATATGATGCGTCACGGTTCTCTCCCGCCCCACCCATCCCCCCAACTCCCCACCCCGCCTCTCTCTCTCTCTCTCTCTCTCTCTCTCTCCATTATACCCGTATCATATAATATTTATGTACCCATGCTAACTGCTCATTTATTCACGCCCCCCTCCTCTCCCATTATTTCTCTGCCCATGTGGCGGGACAGGCTTCTGACGACCGACAATAGTTAAAAGATATAACTTGAATATTTCAGTTGGTTTAGATCATCTTCAATTGTTCAGCAATACACATGATTCAGTACAATGCAATCAGTGACAAAAGAGCATCAACAAGCTTAAAGCTTGTACTGTGCTCACAACGTTGCACTTCAGTTTTGACATGACGGCTGATGAATTTCATATCTTCTTCCTTCTTTCTACAGACTACCTTTTATTTCATTTTCGCTTTGCCCTGGGGGCTCGATGTGAAATAATAATAATAATAATAATAATAATAATAATAATAATAATGATGATGATGATGATGATGATGATGAGTGATGATGATGATGATAAAAAAAAATGATAATAACAACAACAATAATAATAATAATCATGATGGTGATGATGATGATGATTATGTTAATTATGATGATGATGATGATGATAATAATAATAATAAGAAGAAGAAGAAGAAGAAGAAGAATATATCTATAAAAATATAATAATAATGATGATGATGATGATGACGATGATCATATCGTAGTATTTCTTTATTTTAAAAGCACACATTGTTCGTGCTCACGGGTCTTCACTGAGGAGTATAAATGCGGACACCCAACGATATTGTATATGAAGAAACACACAGGTACCCTACTTGTGTAAATTCATACACAATATGTATTAGTTATTGGCTACAGTTCATGATGATACATATGTAGCCGTGTACCGAGTGGTTACTGAAGGGGTACGGCACAAAAGACTTAACTAAAATTGATTGATTGAATGAAAGGATAAACAAGATCCCACGCACAGGCCAGGAACATATAGAGGCCAGTCACAAATGGGTTTTTCTATTGTTTTATTTACAATAGTTACATGGAGAAAAACTAAGAGAAGAAGATATATATGAGAAGAACTAAGAAGAAGACGAGAACTAAGAGAAGACTAAGAAGAAGACATAATGAGAAGAAGACAACTAGGAGAAGAGTATGAGAAGAACTAAAAGAGAAGAAGACTAGAAGAGAACTAGTCTAAGAGAAGATAAAAAGAGAAGAAGACAGAGAAGAGAACTAGTCTAAGAGAAGACAGTGCAGCCATACGTAGCGAAGTGTCACTGTTGTGAGAACACACCCGACACACTGCCCGCGACACAGCAAGAGACAAAGAGAGCAGGTGCTGGCTACGGCTGGCTCGGGTGTGGAAGTGACCACTCATCACCCGCTCGGCCAATTTATACAAATTAGGTGAACTACAAAGACAATCACGTGGGCTGCAAACCAAATCGTCACTAATCTGAAGAAATCTGATGAGAACTGTGCTTGTTACAAGGTGTTCAGTGACCGATTTCTAGATGATTACTGAACCGATTTGCATCGGATAAGTTGCAAAAGAAAGAGCTCAACGCCTACTTTATAATGAGTGTAAAATGAAGTGTTGGTTATTTAAGATGAATTTATAATCTTAATTTAAGTCACCTGAACAGGGTCAGTTTTAACGAGCTCGTCGCTGAAAATTACAAACTGCGTTAAATCAGTTTCACGTAGGCAAACATAAATGGAATAGATTTAAAGATGGAATTAAGACGATTCTGCCAGTATACAATACTAGTAGTTTACTGATCTGACAAAAGAGCTATTAATTAAATACTGTGGAACAGAAACACAAGTTTGCTCTCAGCCAATGACGTATCGCGACGCGACACTGGTCGAGCAGTCAGCAGGTGGTCTGGTCAGGACAAAATGATGTAAGCAGAGTGACGTCACATATTCTGTGCAAGGGTTAGGAGGAAAAACGTCGTCTGCTCTGGCTTGTGTGTGAATAGTGTTGGATCAAGCATAGCGCGCTTGGTCACACCTCCCCCCATCTTTTGAAATCCATCGTCCGCGATGGTTAATTAAAAGTAATTCTTGTGAGGAGACTTAGCTGAGCATCAAACAAGAATTATTGGGCAGGTAAGGGAGTTAATTTAGCTGATAACTGATAGCTAAGTGAATGTGAAATGACTGCAACATTCTTAGGAACAATACCCTACTTCTATCTTCAAAGTGGCTTTAGCCAGGTTAAGTTAAGAGTTTGAACTTAGTCAAATGCATCCTAACTTAACTTTGAAGAGTTTGATATAGAGAAGGGGTTGGAAAGCATTCAGTTTTGTGCATATCAATCTATGTATCATATGATTGCCCGACTAGTGCTTAAAATTAACAAGCAAGCATTTCAACAACAAATATTTGTCTTTGCAAAGACCACTTAGCAGGATTGGCCTTGGGGAGGCAAGAATAAAAAAAATAGAAGAAAAAAAAAGTACACCAAAACCCACAAAATATAAATTCCACCCAAACTGGTTGGAATGAAAACAAAATAAGAAAACATGTACATAAGAGATGAAACAGTTTGCGTTGCACTGGTCACATGGCAGAAAAGGGCATGGGAGAGGCAAGACTAGAAAAAAAAATAGAGTGGATGAAATAGTCCTAGTTGGAAGTGAGACTAGAATTGTCCATTCTGGGGAAGGAAAGGAAAAGAATGTCAATTCTTAATTCTGGCCTTCTCTTTGAGGCGCTGGGACCGTCTTTGCACAGGGGCCGATGCTGCAGGCAGGTCGTTCTGGGCTGTGGCCTGGGGTGCTTCTGACGCAGTGTCGGGTGGAGGAGTTCCACATCTGGGCTGGGGATGGGGTGGTATTATAAACCATACCTCATCATCAGAGTCTGTGTCAGAGTCTTGTGGAGATGGAACTGGAGGTTGCTGTTTGGGCTGTTCTGGCTCCCAGTCTGCGATGGGTTCAGTTGCCGGCAGCAGGTGTTTTCTGTTGATGACCTTTTCGGGGCCCCCCGCCAATGGCACCACGGAGTAGACATGTAGGTGTCCATAGGGGCGGTTAGTCACCTGGTGCCATACGTCGCGAGATGCTGTTGTGAGAACACACCCGACACACTGCCCGCGACACAGCAAGAGACAAAGAGAGCAGGTGCTGGCTACGGCTGGCTCGGGTGTGGAAGTGACCACTCATCACCCGCTCGGCCAATTTATACAAATTAGGTGAACTACAAAGACAATCACGTGGGCTGCAAACCAAATCGTCACTAATCTGAAGAAATCTGATGAGAACTGTGCTTGTTACAAGGTGTTCAGTGACCGATTTCTAGATGATTACTGAACCGATTTGCATCGGATAAGTTGCAAAAGAAAGAGCTCAACGCCTACTTTATAATGAGTGTAAAATGAAGTGTTGATTATTTAAGATGAATTTATAATCTTAATTTAAGTCACCTGAACAGGGTCAGTTTTAACGAGCTCGTCGCTGAAAATTACAAACTGCGTTAAATCAGTTTCACGTAGGCAAACATAAATGGAATAGATTTAAAGATGGAATTAAGATGATTCTGCCAGTATATAATACTAGTAGTTTACTGATCTGACAAAAGAACTATTAATTAAATACTGTGGAACAGAAACACAAGTTTGCTCTCAGCCAATGACGTATCGCGACGCGACACTGGTCGAGCAGTCAGCAGGTGGTCTGGTCAGGACAAAATGATGTAAGCAGAGTGACGTCACATATTCTGTGCAAGGGTTAGGAGGAAAAACGTCGTCTGCTCTGGCTTGTGTGTGAATAGTGTTGGATCAAGCATAGCGCGCTTGGTCACACATAAGTCTAGATTTTCTCACAATTCATATCGAAATATTTGTATAAATTCATACACAATATGTATTAGTTATTGGCTACAGTTAATGGTAATGCATAAGTCTAGATTTTCTCACAAATCATATCGAAATATTTGTATAGATTCATAACATATAATATGCATCAGTTGTTGGCTACAGTTAATGGTAATGCATTAGTCTAGATTTTCTCACAAATCATATCGAAATATTTGTATGGATTCATAATATACAATATGCATCAGTTATTGGCTACAGTTAATGGTAATGCATAAGTCTAGATTTTCTCACAAATCATATCGAAATATTTGTATAGATTCATAATATACAATATGCATCAGTTGTTGGCTACAGTTAATGGTAATGCATAAGTCTAGATTTTCTCACAAATCATTTCGAAATATTTGTATAGATTCATAATATACAATACGCATCAGTTACTGGCTACAGTTAATGATAATGCATCAGTCTAGATTTTCTCACAAATCATGTCGAAATATTTGTATAGATTCATAATATACAATATGCATCAGTTACTGGCTACAGTTAATGATAATGCATCAGTCTAGATTTTCTCACAAATCATTTCGAAGTTTGCTCGATCTGGATGAATGTGGCAAGAGAAAGGAATTTCAAACGTCGGCTGTAAATCATATATGTTTGGATTTAGTTATGTTTGGTGAAACCAAGGTGTAAAGACATGGACGAATTTCGCAGGGTACTGATTTCAAAGAAAGGGGATTTTATGCAGATGGCAAAAATGGGATTCTCGTGTTTGTGATAGCGAGAGGTTTAATATTTACAGAGCTGTCTACACTGTACTGGATATCAAACCGTGTTTACTGTTAAACACAGATCAACGCTTAAAAAAATTAAATGGAAAGATTCAGTCTTGGTATTTCCGGATTTGCAGTATATCTTACCAATACATAATACACCTACTGATCCGATGTGCAAACTGTGCAGTGAGGATAAAGAAAATGAAATACGTTTCGTTCCAACTGGCCCTGTTCTGCAGACGGGCGCAATAGCCAAGTGGTTAAAGCGTTGGACTGTCAATCTGAGGGTCCCGGGTTCGAATCACGGTGACGGCACCTGGTGGGTAAAGGGTGGAGATTTTTACGATCTCCCAGGTCAACATACGTGCAGACCTGCTAGTGCCTGAACCCCCTTCGTGTGTAAACGCATGCAGAAGATCAAATACGCACGTTAAAGATCCTGTAATCCATGTCAGCGTTCGGTGGGTTATGGAAACAAAAACATACCCAGCATGCACACCCCCGAAAACGGAGCATGGCTGCCTACATGGCGGGGTAAAAACGGTCATGCACGTAAAAGCCCACTCGTGTACATGCGAATGTACGTGGGAGTTGCAGCCCACGAAAGCAGAAGAAGAAGAAGAAGAAGAAGTCCTGTTGTGCATGATTTAAGATCAAAGTATATATCATTCAGATTACATACACCTCCCTGTCAGCTCACATTAGCTTTACTCAGGCTTCTGGCTATTAACGGACAACACGCGGTTTGTCAATCTATCTATTCAAATCACTCAGACTGCGATCAACTCTGATATTATCTGCAGTCACTTTTGTTGACTGATGACATGGCCGCGTACTACTCGTTGGTTCTGTTGTAATCATCACCATGTGCTTGCGCCCCTTCGTGCTACTGGACAATCCCAAACTTCCAAAGGAAGCTGCCAACATGTTGTATTTGTATTTGTATTTCTCTTTTTCGTCACAACAGATTTCTCTGGCTGAAATTCGGGCTGCTCTCCTCAGGGAGAGAGCGCCACCCATTTTTTTCCCCCTGCGTGCAGTTTTTTGTTTGTTTGTTTGTTTTTGTTTTGTTTTTTCCTGTCGAAGTGGATTTTTCTACAGAATTTTGCCAGGAACAACCATTTTGTTGCTGCGGGTTCTTTTACGTGCGCTAAGTGCATGCTGTACACGGGACATCGGTTTATCGTCTCATCCGAATGTATGATTTGGATACCAAAGGTAGAACGAACTGGGTGTCAGAAATGAGAATAAAACTGCCTGAATCAGGCTTTGCTTACGTTAGGCTAAATCGGGGAGTATATCATATAAACGGGTTTTTACGTAAATTTTGTTCGAGACTAATCGACTGTCAATCCAAAATAATGATCGCTTTCTTTTCTTTTTTTTCTTTCTTTTTTTTTTTTTTTTTTTTCTTTTTTTTTTTTTTCTTTTTTTTTTTTTTTTTTTTTTTAATAGACAATTTAACTTGAGACATTCTGTACCAGTTTATTTGTCTATTAATATGGATAGACTTTTTAAGTGCAACATGGCAAGGTTTAGAGTTCGAATTTCTGACTTGTTTAGGTGCACTGTTACTGCCACAGACAGTATACTGATGTCGACCTGATTTTCCCTGTAAGTAAATGTGCGAAAGAGAATGAACTCCACTGTCCTGTGTCAGACGATCTCATAAATCGGCTGATCACTTCACACTAGTGTAGGCAACCCTTCCTGTCCAGACTGTCTAATAAAAAGTCAGTAGTTCACTTGTATAGTGCCTAAAAAATTAGAAATACAAAATGTAGTTGAATGTGTGTTTATTTCCCCGTTTGTTAATCTGCGTGAATGAGACATACTAGATACAGCTGATGATTGGGTTTGTTTGTTGTTGTTTGTTAGGTTATGTCTTTGTTGTTGTTGTTGTTGTTGTTACACACACACACACACACACACACACACACACACACACACACACACACACACACACACACACACACACACACATGTATATATTCTTGGAATTGTTTGTTTTCACTACCCCATCATAAGAACCATGGCCTGTGTTGATTAAAACATCCGTATCCGTCTCTGCATCTATATCCTCATCTGTATCCGTATCTGTATCTCTCTCTCTCCAAATGGTTTCCTTCTTAATATCACACACACACACACACACACACACACACACACACACACACACACACACACACACACACACACACACACACACACACACACACATACACAGAGAGAGAGAGAGAGACAGAGAGAGAGAGAGTTCAGAAACAACAATGTTTATCTATTTGGTGGTTCGTTTCTATTGTTTGGCCAGCTCGCTCACTTCCTTGTGTGCTCGTCTGCCTGTTTCACACTGTGGCTTTGTTTTGTTTGGCTGTGTGGTTTTCTGTTGTGTGTTTCGGGTGGTTTTGTTCCTTT
>NC_134904.1:40594147-40604147 GCF_041734735.1 Babylonia areolata | reverse complement strand
AGCTAGCGATAATATACTAAAACCTTTACTAAGTCTGCATAGACGAGCTCTTAAATTAATCCTTCTGAAATCTTCATCACTGACTGCTGACAACTACAGACATTTAGATATTCTTCCCCTAAAGCTTAAACTTGAATACAACAAAGCAGTTTTTATTTTTAAAATCATGTCTAATTATGCTCCATCTTTGAGAGATAGATTTCCCACCACGCTAGTCCGCCAGACCAACAAGATTAAGATCCCCATTCCAAGAGTAGATCTGTTTAAATCCAGTCTCATTTATTCAGGAGGCTGTTTATGGAACAATATTTCATCCAATCTTAATGTTCAGAAAAGCATTCAAGAATTTAAAAAACATTACCATACACACCTTATGGACAATTATGTCAACAATCCTAGTTAACTTGACTTTATCTTATTGAATACGCATATATAGTTTAATTGTATGTCTAACCGCTATCGCACTACTTAATGATATACAACCACAATCAGTGTCCTGAATACTTTTTTTTTTTTTTTTTTTTTTTTTTTGGGGGGGGGGGAGGCTTGGGAGGGGCTGTGTTTGTTTTTTGTTGTTTTTTTTTTTGTTTTTTTTTTTTTTTGTTGGTTTTTTTGTTTGTTGTTTTGTTTTGTTTTGTTTTTGTTTTTTGTGTGTGTTTTTTTTGGGGGGGTGCATGGTTTGATCTTTTTCCTTCATGATATGATGTTTTATCATGATTATATAGATGTACATGTTTATTATGTAGATGTTTAAATGTGAATGTGAATGTCATGTCTTTATTTCTTCATCTCTTTGCTACTTTGTGGATGTTTTGATTCATTTTCATTTTCCATTTGCCCTGAGGGCTGGATGAAAAAAATCACATGTATGCTTATTCCACTTCCCTCAATAAAAAACTTCGTTCGTTCGTTCGTTCGTTCGTTCGTTCTCTCTCTCTCTAGCAATGAACATCCCCCCCCCTTTCCCCTGCCTGTAATTGCTAAGTGTATTTTTATTAGACTTACTGTTTTATACTCAGATTAGTATAGTATTTTTTAATATACACAATGTATGCTTATGTGTGTGTAAATGTGCGTGTGCGTGAGAGAGAGAGAGAGAGAGAGAGAGAGAGAGAGAGAGAGAGAGAGAGAGTGAAAGTGTGTATTCTGTTTTTTGTTGTTTTGTTTGTTTTTTAATGTCGATTATTAATACCATGCACAGGGGATCGGGAGCTTTGTCGAGATGTCGGACAATCGGACTCAGGAGGGGGGGGGGGGGTGCCTGCTTTTTGCTCAGAAATGCAGCCTTTCTGCATAGTTTTCATCATTCTCCTCCACATCCAAAACTTATAGAGGGCCTAAATTATATTCTTCTTTTATTTCACATTCCGATCTTTTCGCAAAATGCTCAAATAATCAAAAATGCGATCGGTGATGGAAGTCGAATCGAGACGCGTGGAGCAGACGCCATACAGACCGGATGTACCGGAAGTAGCTTGAGAGCCAATGGTTGAGCTGAGCTAAGTCATGTGATCAAACTGGCCAATCACTGTACCGTGACAAGCAGTTGAGTGACCTCATTCTAAGCCTTACTGTTCTTTCCACACAGCGAGTTTCCAGTCGTAAGTAGGGTCAAGGTGAAGGCCATTATCTCCCTTTCAATTTAGTAGGTCACAATCCAGCCTTCATGACGGCTTGACAACGGTACGCGCGACTGAAAATAGGCTTTTTGGACGCACGTGTTCGATCGTTTTTCACAATTTTCTCACACACCTACTCATAAAAACTGCTCAAAACACACATTTTGAGCAACAGATCAAACAAAACACATACATGTATGGTTTGATGATACTTTATTCTTTCCAAATCCACAATAATCTCAAAACACATTTTTAGAGGTTTTTTTTGTGTCAAAATCCACGCCTATCGCCACCTTAAGGCGACCAGGGCTATCTCTACCTTCCCTTGGGAATCGAGGCTAAAACATACACCACCGTAATCCTGTTACGTAGGTTTGTCTGTGTTGTCTTTGATACCCAATAAGTGTTCAATAGAAACAAATATAACATTTTCACCTGGTCCCCTTGAATATAGAAAAAATACATTTTATACATATCTCTTCATTTATGTGTTTATTTATTTCTCTATTTATTTATTCATGATGGTCAGCCGTGTCCGACTATGACCACCAGAGAAGCAGAGGAGGCAACTTAAGTCCTGACTATCTGCGTTATAGTTTGATTATAGTGGAGAGTGTTGTTTTATCCTGCCGCGCGCAAACTGATCGCTGCACTGGGCTTCACGAGGGCTGTGTCTGAACAGAAAACAATCCACCCCCGTTGAAACAAGCTGGAAATCAAGAAGGGAAGAAGGCTGGTGAAAGAGAAAGAGAAGAGAGAGAGAGGGAGGGGGGTGGAGGGGAAGTGAGTGGAGCGCGCGCGTACACACACACACACACACACACACACACACACACACACACACACACACACACACACACACGCACGCACGCACACACACACACACACGCACGCACGCACGCACGCACACACACACACACACACACACACACACACACACACACAGAGATAAATAAACTGAATTGTCCAATTGGCTCTATTATCGTTCGCCTTCTCAACGGCCTCGGTCGCCCAAAACTTCAGACAAGGAGATAGGCAGAGAGAGAGAGAGAGAGAGAGAGAGAGAGAGAGAGAGAGAGAGAGAGAGAGGGCGGTTTGAGAGAACGAACGAACGAAAAATCATTTATCCAGGGTATTGAGATAAGCACACAACAAAAAGAAAGCTTTTTTTTCCACCTAACCCGCCTGGAATACAAAACGAAGAAAGAACGGTACAAGAAACATAAAGAGAGAAAACTGAAGCAGAAAGAAGAGGGGAAGAATGAGAGAGAGTGGGGGAGGGGGGTGGGGCTAGAGTGTATAACGTAATGAAGAGAATAGAAAAGTTTCTACGAGAGAGAGAGAGACGGGGGGGAGAGAGAGAGAAAAGAGAAGAGAGGAGAGAAAGAGAAGAGGAAACAAAGAGATAAGAGAGAAACAGACAGACAGACAGACAGACAGACAGACAGACAGGAGTCAAAAGTTTACAACACATATCAAAGAAAAATGCAAGGACAATAATATTATAATATATGTTCGATCAAGTATGAGATACACGGAAGAAAATACGAGAGGGAGAGAGGCATATTTTACAACTATCACAATAACATCAGAAACAGCTCCAGGAATAAATTACTGTCAGCAACAACATTAAGAATGGACTGTATTATTTGTAAGTGTTTCGTGCGATGTTGTTTTTGTTATTTTGTTTGTTTGGGTTTTTTGTTTGTTTGTTTTTGTTTTTTTGTTTTGTGTGTGTGTTGTTGTTTTTTCGGGGGGAAGGGGGTTGTTGTTGTTTTTCATTTCATTAATTGTAAGAGTAAATAACACTGCTTTCCACATACACCATCCTGAATAATAAAACTTGGAAAGATCGACTCTTGGGTGTCGCACCATAGTCTTGGGTGGATGACAGACTGGGTGTGGCACCATAGTCTTGGGTGGATGGCAGACTGGGTGTGGCACCATAGTCTTGGGTGGATGGCAGACTGGGTGTGGCACCATAGTCTTGGGTGGATGGCAGACTGGGTGTGGCACCATAATATTGGGTGGATGGCAGACTGGGTGTGGCACCATAATATTGGGTGGATGACAGACTGGGTGTGGCACCATAGTCTTGGGTGGATGGCAGACTGGGTGTGGCACCATAATATTGGGTGGATGGCAGACTGGGTGTGGCACCATAATCTTGGGTGGATGGCAGACTGGGTGTGGCACCATAATATTGGGTGGATGACAGACTGGGTGTGGCACCATAGTCTTGGGTGGATGGCAGACTGGGTGTGGCACCATAATATTGGGTGGATGACAGACTGGGTGTGGCACCATAATATTGGGTGGATGGCAGACTGGGTGTGGCACCATAATATTGGGTGGATGGCAGACTGGGTGTGGCACCATCATCTTGGGTGGATGACAGACTGGGTGTGGCACCATAGTCCTGGGTGGATGGCAGACTGGGTGTGGCACCATAGTCTTGGCTGGATGGCAGACTGGGTGTGGCACCATAGTCCTGGGTGGATGACAGACAGGGTGTGACCATAGTCCTGGGTGGATGGCAGACTGGGTGTGGCACCATAGTCTTGGGTGGATGGCAGACTGGGTGTGACCATAGTCCTGGGTGGATGGCAGACTGGGTGTGGCACCATAGTCTTGGGTGGATGACAGACTGGGTGTCGCACCATAATATTGGGTAGATGGCAGACTGGGTGTGGCACCATAGTCTTGGGTGGATGACAGACAGGGTGTGGCACCATAGTCTTGGGTGGATGACAGACAGGGTGTCGCACCATAGTCTTGGGTGGATGGCAGATTGGGTGTGGCACCATAGTCTTGGGTGGATGACAGACTGGGTGTGGCACCATAGTCTTGGGTGGATGGCAGACTGGGTGTGGCACCATAACCTTGGGTGGATGGCAGACTGGGTGTGGCACCATAGTCCTGGGTGGATGGCAGACTGGGTGTGGCACCATAGTCCTGGGTGGATGGCAGACTGGGTGTGGCACCATAGTCTTGGCTGGATGACAGACTGGGTGTGGCACCATAGTCTTGGGTGGATGACAGACTGGGTGTGGCACCATAATATTGGGTGGATGACAGACTGGGTGTGGCACCATAATATTGGGTGGATGACAGACTGGGTGTGGCACCATAGTCTTGGCTGGATGACAGACTGGGTGTGGCACCATAATATTGGGTGGATGGCAGACTGGGTGTGGCACCATAGTCTTGGGTGGATGACAGACTGGGTGTGGCACCATAGTCTTGGGTGGATGGCAGACTGGGTGTGGCACCATAGTCTTGGGTGGATGACAGACTGGGTGTGGCACCATAATATTGGGTGGATGACAGACTGGGTGTGGCACCATAATATTGGGTGGATGGCAGACTGGGTGTGGCACCATAGTCTTGGGTGGATGGCAGACTGGGTGTGGCACCATAGTCTTGGGTGGATGACAGACGGTTGGTTACAAATTTGCTTAATTGGTTACAGAATAGCTAAACATACGAAGATCCTCTCTGTATATAAATGTCCACTTCAGAGGGAGGATATTTAAATTTGTACAATCAGATATCGATAAAGATGACGATTTAAGGAGAATCAATTCTATCAAAATGGAAATAGTTCTGTAATATGACAGATCAGAGCGATCACCACCCTTAAAAAAACAAGTGTAACTTTGGCGATTTTAAAACCCCTTGACTGCCATAAACGTATTACGTACGTGCATAGTGACGTCACTGATGACGTCATCATATAAAGAGAAACAGCTCTGGAAGGCTGAAAATTCACACAATTCGTCTAGAGTGCTGTATCTCCAGACCATTTTCTCAGTTTTAGGCTTATTGTTTTGGATAATGTTTTATGACCCGAAACACCACTTTCTGCTGTTATCCCCCCCTGGCACTGAAGGGGTTTAAACGCCTTTGGAAAATGGGTTTTAGTTACACATGAAATATAGGTATAAGTGAGTGACTCTGAAATAATAGAAACTGGAAGTTTTTAAAATGTGGAGTCATTTCCATCCAGACCTATCATGCTTGTTGTTTCAGATAAAAAAAAAGAAAAAAAAAAGAATATCGTACACTGCATGCACGTTCATTAAAGGGATATCTAATTGAGAGTCAAAATGTTTGGACTTTAAAAAGTATATTATTTGTATGTGCGTGTCTGTGGACGTCTGTTTGTATGTCTCTCTGTGCCTCTGTGTGTGTGTGTGTGTGTGTGTGTGTGTGTCCGTTTGTGTGGTGTGGTGTGGTGGTGGTGCTTGTGGTGGTGTGTGTATGTATGTGAGAGAGAGAGAGAGAGAGTGTGTGTGTGTGGGGGGGGGGGAGGTGCGGAGGGAGACATGGGGTGTTGTGTGTGTGTGTGTGTGTGTGTGTGTGTGTGTGTGTGTGTGTGTGTGTGTCTGTCTGTCATTGTGTGTTTGTGTGTCTGTCTGTGTCCGTACATGTGTATGTGCTTGTGTGTGTGTGTGTGTGTGTGTGTGTGTGTGTGTGTGCGTGCGCGTGTGTGCGTATGTGTGTAAGTGTGTATTTGTGTGTGTGTGTGCGTGTGTGTGTGTGTGTGTGTGTGTGTGTGTGTGTGTGTGTGTGTGTGTGTGTGTGTGTGTGTGCGTGCGTGCACGTGTAAGTGTTTGTGTACGTAAGTGCGTGAAGAGTAAACGTGCGCAGATTTTCAAAGATCTTTGACCAGACGGACAATACCAAAAATAAGCTCAAACGAGACAGAAACATTACGAAATAAGCGAAAAAAGAAACCCCACAAATAATCAAATCATGCAAAAAACAATACAAAGAAATAGACAATACGAAAAACAATACATGAAATAGACAATACGGAAAACATACAAAGAAATTGGCAACACGAAAAACAAACAAGATACAAGAAATTGACAATACTGATTTTCCTGGATGTAGGCCGCTCGTTGTTGTTGCTTAACAGCAAGTCTGTCAGCTCGCTCATTTCCCTTAACACCTGATTGTCCACCTGAATATAAAGAAACTGACGATACGGAAAACAATACAAAGAAACTGACGATACGGAAAACAATATAAAGAAACTGACGATACGGAAAACAATACAAAGAAACTGACGATACGGAAAACAACACAAGAAACTGACGATACGAAAAACAATACAAAGAAATCGGCAACACGAAAAACAAACAAGAAATTAACAATACGAAAAACAATAAAAAGAAATTGACAATACTGACGAAAAACAATACAAGAAATTGACAATACTGACGAAAAACAATAAAAAGAAATTGACAATACTGACGAAAAACAATACAAGAAATTGACAATACGAACAACAATACAAAGAATCGGCAATATGGAAAACACACACACACACACACACACACACACACACACACACACACACACACACACACACACGCACGCACACACACACACACACACACACGCACGCACGCACACACACACACACACACACACACACACACACACACACACACAAAGCCACAAATTTAGCAATACTTGGTGAAATAGGTAAATACCCCTTAAGTTTAAAAGTGATTTGTCAAGTAATAAAATTTTGGTTTCACATAACACAGGCACGAGAAAATTCGTATATCAAAATTGTATATGATGACATGCTTACAGAGGAAACAAAACAGCGAACATGGATTAATTTCGTTGAAACTATATTACAGAATCTTGGTTTAGAACACGTTTGGAATAATCAGTCAACATTCAATATTCATAGACTTAGCCACGTTATAATGAATAAACTAGAATATGGATATGTTTTATTCTGGAAGAGAAACAAATCTGAAAATAAATCTAAACTACTATTCTATAATAAAGTTACTCGTGAATACAGAACCGAGCCTTATTTGCTTGAAGGATATCTTAATTATAATCAAAAACAATCATTGTACAAATTAAGAACATCCTGTCATGATTTAGCAATAGAAAAAGGCCGATATTTCAACATCCAAAAGAAAGGAGACTATGTTTACAATGTCAAACAATAGAGGATGAATTTCATTTCTTAGATGACTGCGAATTATACAATGAAATTAGAATAGAATTCATACAAAAAATTCAAAATTGCATTCCAAATATTATTAAACCCAGTCAGCTAATACTGGAAAACAAACTTCTGGGACTGTTTGAGAAATTTGTCAGTAACTGCTGTCAAAAACGCCATACCGTGCAAGAGTGATTCAATGTCTTGTTCAGCATTTTTCTTTTCTTTTTTTTTTCTTTTTTTTTTGTGCGTGGTTTCATGTAACTTTGCATGCGTGTCTTATAAACCTTGTTCAGGTTTAATTGACATTAAAATTCATTCTGATTCTGATTCACACACGGATTTTCGTCTAAATTCACAAATGTGAATAGACGTCAGTTCACACACACACACACACACACACACACACACACACACACACACACACACACACACATGGATTTTCGTCCAAATTCACAAATGTGGATAGACGTTCACACACAGACACACACAGACACACAGACACACAGACACAGAGACACACACACACACACACACACACACACACACACACACACACACACACACACACACACACACACACATGGATTTTCGTCTAAATTCACATATGTGGATAGACGTTCACACACACACACACACACACACACACACACACACACACACACACACACACACACACACACACACACACACACACACACACACACACACACATGGATTTTCGTCTAAATTCACAAATGTGGATAGACGTTCACACACACACACACACTGGCACACACACCGTGACACACACACACACACACACACACACACACACACACACACACACACACACACACACACACACACACACACATGGATTTTCGTCTAAATTCACAAATGTGGACAGACGTTCACACACACACACACACACACACACACACACACAGAGTGAGAGAGAGAGAGAGAGAGAGAGAGAGAGAGAGAGAGAGAGAGAGAGAGAGAGAGAGAGAGAGAGAGAGATCAGCGGACGAACTGAAAAGCTGACAAAACATTTTTTTTTTAAAAAGGCGTTTTTAACTAAACACCATGTGCCTATGAAACTGAATGCTGAGTGCCTGTGCCTGCAAGAGTAGGTTTGCGAGACCAGTCTTGTGTTTCTTTCCTATTATTCCATAGCAAAGCAGCTCGGAACGCAAGCCCACACACTTCCCCACCGTGACCTCCACCTCCACACCCTCCAACACACACACACACACACACACACATGCACGGGCGTACTATTCCTCTCTCCCTCCCCACCTCTCTGTCTCTGTCTCTGTCTCTGTATTCGTCTGTCTGTCTCTGTCTCTGTCTCTGCCTCTGTCTTTGTCTTTGTCTGTCTGTCTCTGTCTTTGTCTCTGTCTGTCTGTCTGTCTTTGTCTCTCTCTGTCTGTCTCTGCCCTGTCTTTGTCTGTCTGTCTCTGTCTTTGTCTTTCTCTCTGTCTCTGTCTTTCTCTGTCTGTTTCTGTCTTTGTTTCTGTCTTTGTCTCTGTCTTTGTCTGTCTCTGTGTCTGTCTTTGTCTGTATCTGTCTCTGTCTTTGTCTGTGTCTGTCTCTGTCTTTGTATTTGTCTGTGTGTCTGTCTCTGTCTTTGTCTTTGTCTGTGTGTCTGTATCTGTCTCTGTCTTTGTCTGTCTGTCTCTGTCTTTGTCTGTCTGTCTCTGTCTGTCTGTGTCTGTCTCTGTCTCTGTCTTTGTCTCTGTCTCTCTCTTTGTCTTTGTCTGTCTGTCTCTGTCTCTGCCTTTCTCTTTTTCTCTGTCTCCGTCTCTGTCTCTGTCTCTGTCTTTGTCTGTCTCTGTCTTTGCCTCTGTCTTTGTCTCTGTCTCTTTCTCTGTCTCTCTCTGTCTCTGTCTTTGTCTCTGTCTCTTTCTCTGTCTCTCTCTGTCTCTGTCTTTGTCTCTGTCTCTTTCTCTGTCTCTCTCTGTCTTTGTCTCTGTCTCTGTCTTTGTCTCTGTCTCTTTCTCTGTCTCTCTCTGTCTCTGTCTTTGTCTCTGTCTCTCTCTTTCTCTGTCTCTCTCTGTCTTTGTCTCTGTCTCTGTCTTTGTCTCTGTCTCTTTCTCTGTCTCTCTCTGTCTCTGCCTCTTTCTCTGTCTCTCTCTGTCTCTGTCTCTGTCTTTGTCTCTGTCTCTGTCTTTGTTTCAATCTCTGTGTGTGCCTTTATCCCTGTCTCTCTGTCTCTCTTTGTCCCTGTCTCTTTTTGTCCCTGTCTGTCTCTGACTCTCTCTCTCTCTCTCTCTCTCTCCATCCCAGCCCCCTCTCTGTGTCTCCCCTCTCTCTCTTTCTGTCCCCCCCCTCCCTCTCTCTCTCTGTCTCCCCTCTCTCTCTTTCTGTCCCCCCCCTCCCTCTCTCTCTCTCTGTCTCCCCCTCTCTCTCTTTCTGT
>NC_134904.1:40574147-40581647 GCF_041734735.1 Babylonia areolata | reverse complement strand
TTTTTCTTTTTTTTAATTTTTTTTTTTTAACATCAAGTGATTTAGATAATAGAAGAAAAAAATATCAAAAGAGAAAGAAAAAAAGAGAGAGTAGAAACATAGACAAAAAAAAGAAGAAAAAATGGATACATTCCTATTAGAATGGCGCGATAATGAAATACACAGTAGCATTTCTGTTTCGCACTCTTCACAACTCTTCAACAAAAAAAACACATACACATTCACGAATTCACAACCCACACCGCATTCGCATAACCCCCCCCCCCCCCCCACCCCGCTCCGACCCCCTCGATCATTTTACACAAGTAAACCGCCAGACAAAACATATACAAAACCTTTCACAAATAATAAATAAGGTGGTAACTAATAGATACACATTTGTGTTATTGTTCATCACTTGCACAGTTAATAAGATGATTTTTCGTATTTTTCTTAAACACATTTTTATTTTTTACATTTTTTTTTTTAGATGAGTGGAAGGTTATTCCACCAGAGTATAGGAAGCTGGATTTACAAAAGTTGTTTCTAGGTCTAGGTATACATAACATTATGGCGGAGTCTGTAGTCACTGGTTTTAAAAGTTTGTGCTATCTTTTGAGGAGCATTTCCATATATCACATAATGCTTGCAAATAGCCTTGTTGAAGAACAGCCTGTTGTGGAAAGATGATACATTAAGTAGTTTATAATCACTATGGGCCAGGGAGCTCGACTTCAACAATACTCATTTTAATGCTCTGTTATACATACGATGAATGAAGTTTAAGTTTGTATTGCTGGAGTTGTCCCATAGAGCTGACGCATAATCGACAATTAGCATGACATGTGCACAGAAAAAAAGCTTTCGTGAATGAACGTCAAGGGTCCCTCTTTTTTATTTTTGCTAACTGGCGTATTTTGCTGGAGAGACGTATTACTAAGGAAGTCAGATGGTCAGTCGATGACCGATTTTTGTCAATAAAGACACAAAATTTTATGTGATTCTACAACTTCAATTCTGTTTATGCCTACGAAAAGTGGTTTGATTATGCGTTTCATCCTTTGTCTTTTTTGTCATGCAGCTACATACAGGCATTTACTTTTCTCTGTGTTTAAGGGAATATGATTTAATTGTGTTAATTGTGTCCAGTCACTAAGTCTCTGAATGTCGTCTTGAAGATCATATGTGAGTTTAAATGCATCTGAATTGCTTGAATGAAAGGAAGTGTCATCTGCGAACATTTCACATTTAAATGTCATGGAACAAGGCAAGTCATTGACGCAAATAGAAAATGATATGGGCCCTTAGATGGATCCCTGTGGTACTCCATGTTTGGTTGATTTAAGTTTTGAGGTTTGATTATTTACTGTTACTGTTTCCTGTCGGAAAGAAAAGATTCTTTAAGATGAGTAAAATCCGGTGTTAAATTATAAACTTTTAATTTGACAATAAATGACTGATTACAACAAAGGCTTTTTCAAAATCTATAAAAAGAATACCTGTGAATTTATTTTCATTAATGTTGTGCAAAATACTTTCAGTAAGTTGTATTGGAGCAGTGTGGCAAGACTCGGAATGGTTTGCACGAAAACCAGACTGATCTTCGTCAGGATTTCATTGTTATTGACAAGATAAGTATTCAATGTGATGTGTGTGTGTGTGTGTGTGTGTGTGTGTGTGTGTGTGTGTGTGTGTGTGTGTGTGTGTGTGTGTGTGTGTGTGTGTGTGTGTGTGTGTGTGTGTCGGGGGGTTTGGAAGGGCCGAGTCTTGGAAAGTTTGCACAAGTCGGTCATCGATTATTTTGCACCAAACACACACTGCTATTAATTAGTCACGATTGTCAGAGGTACGGAAATAACACGGCTCTCTCTCTCTTTTTTCTTTTTCTTTCTTTTTTTTACATTATTATTCTTTTTTTGGCTGAGTGCATTTGATTTGCAGTGACATTTTCTTTCCGTTGACAATACTGGGCTTGGCTATTTCTACATGAAAAAAATGCTCACTAGCGCTGTTAGCCTTAGGAAGTGCCGTGGAATTTTGTGCATCAAACAGTGTTGCTAAGAACGTATACATTTCTCATGTCTTCGTCTGTCTGTCTGTCTGTCTGTCTCTGTTTCTCTCCCTCCCCCCCCCCTCTCACACACACACACACACACACACACACACACACACACACACACACACACACGCACACATTCTCTCTTACTGTAAATGTATGTTTCTGTGTGTGTGTGTGTGTGTGACAGAGTGAGTTTCTGTCTGTCTATCTGTCTATCTATCTGTCGGTCGTTCGGTCTAAATATCAGTATATTTATTAGTGTGTGTGTGTGTGTGTGTGTGTGTGTGTGTGTGTGTGTGTGTGTGTGTGTGTGTGTGTGTGTGTGTTTGGGTATACGTGTCTATATATGTCCATTGTGTGTCCGGTGTATGTGTGCGTGTGTGTGTATGTGTGTCTGTGTCTGTGCCTGTGTGTTTCTGCATGTGTGCAAATGTGTGATTGAGCGAGAGTTTTTTTGTGCATGCGTTGAGAGAAAAACAACAACAACAAAACAAAGAAAAAAACCTATAAAGATGAAATATAGAGACTCATCATACATCAATCAATAACTGGAATTCAGGAATGCAACACGAGAAGACAGAAATGAAATTACACACAGAGGGGACGACAACAGTCATGGAAACAGACACACCGACAGACAAACAGGTAGACAAAAAAAACAGACAGAGAGACGGACAGAGGGGAAAAAAGCAACCAAAAAAGAAACACACACACACAAAAACCACGTGACAACCAATACAGTAAAAAAAATATTTAAAAAATCCAGATGCAGAATAAACCGCTATATACTGTTAATCAGCACACGTGACATACACACTTCACAGGGACTTCATTCTTCAAGCAGGTTTTTTGGGTTGTTTTGTTGTTGTTGTTGTTGTTGTTGTTGTCGTTTTTTGTTTTTTATTTTGTTTGCTTGTTTGTTTGTTTCAGGTCAAGAGGCAATTTCTATTCTGAATGCTGCTCATGGCTTCCCATCGGTCTCTCGTTGAACACTGACACTAAAAGTTGTTTCAGACACACGTGTACCAATGATGAACACCTTGTAAAATGCATTTGAAAAAAATCATATTTAATTGAGTAAAACATTAGAGTCATTCGTGGTTTATAAACGATACGGAAAAAACAACAACTTTGAGTCATTCTTGACTCAAACCTCAGCATGAATGCTCCGGTAGTAAACCTGATACGATAGTCAGTTGTGAACTTCGTCGCATCAGCTCTATCCGTCAGTACCTTTCTGTTGAAACTACTAAAACTCTTATTTCTGCTTTTGTGCTGTCACGAATTGACTACTGTAATTCTCTTCTCATAGGCTGTCCACAAAATATTCTTCAGCGAATTCAGAAACTTCAAAACAATGCTGCCCGTCTGACTCTCAGAGTCCCACGCACGGATCACATTTTTCCCCACCTCCGCACTCTACATTGGCTATCCAATGAAGCGAGAATTAAATACAAAGTTGCGTGTCTCTGCTATTCTGCTTTCCACTCCGCAGGACCTACATATCTTTCTGACCTTATCAGTGTTTACACTCCCACAAGAAATCTCCGCTCTTCCTCTGACTGTTACCTTTTGAAACTTCCTCGTGTCAATACAAGAACCTATGGTGAACGTTCTTTCTTCTTTACTGCTCCTCACATCTGGAACAACCTTCCTCATCATATCCGTGCATCTGATTCTATTTCTGCTTTTTGCTCATCACTAAAGACTAATCTTTTTAAAACCTATCTAAAAGCACTCTCAGCTTCCTTGTTCTCCAACACCACCAATGTCAGCTCACTTTGGGTGTATGTAGAGTGGAGGGGGAGAGTGTGAGTGGGGAAAGGGGTTTTTTCAGAAAGAGTGGTCATGAATGTTTTATGTTACTTGTAATATTTTTCTTTCATGTAAAGCGCCCTGATCTCTTAGCGAGAAAGTGGAGTGATGGCCTAGAGGTAACGCGTCCGCCTAGGAAGCGAGAGAATCTGAGCGCGCTGGTTCGAATCACGGCTCAGCCGCCGATATTTTCTCCCCATCCACTAGACCTTGAGTAGTGGTCTGGACGCTAGGCATTCGGATGAGACGATAAACCGAGGTCCTGTGTGCAGCATGCACTTAACGCACGTAAAAGAACCCACGGCACCAAAAAGGGTTGTTCCTGGCAAAATTCTGTAGAAAAATCCACTTCGATTGGAAAAACAAATAAAACTGCACGCAGGACAAAATAAAAAAAAAATGGGTGGTGCTGTAGTATAGCGACGCGCTCTCCCTGGGGAGAGCAGCCCGAATTTCACACAGAGAAATCTGTTGTGATAAAAAGAAATACAAATACAAAATTTATTAATACAAAGTGGTCCTTAACTTTGTGTGAACTGAACCGTGTAAGTGGCTCAGACGGATGCACATGAGTGGTCAGCTTTCAGGCCCCGTCACACGCCGACGGACGGAGGACGCACTGGGGTACCGACCAGATGAAATGGAACGAACAAGGGGTAGCGTGGCGCAGAGCTGCACTGTGTTTGTGTGATAGTCAGTCGTGTTTGACTATGACCATCAGAACAGCAGAGGAGGAAACTCATGCTGTCCCGACTCTCTGGGCTAGAATTTGATTATAGTGGAGAGTGTCTTGTCCGAAGAGGCAACTGCTGTTCCAACTATCTGGGCTAGAATTTGATTATTGTGGAGAGTGTCTTGTCCGAAGAGGCAACTGCTGTCCCGAATATCTGGGCTAGAATTTGATTATAGTGGAGGGTGTCTTGTCCGAAGAGGCAACTGCTGTTCCAACTATCTGGGCTAGAATTTGATTATAGTGGAGAGTGTCTTGTCCGAAGAGGCAACTGCTGTCCCGACTCTGGGCTAGAATTTGATTATAGTGGAGAATGTCTTGTCCGAAGAGGCAACTGCTGTCCCGACTCTGGGCTAGAATTTGATTATAGTGGAGAGTGTCTTGTCCGAAGAGGCAACTGCTGTCCCGACTCTGGGCTAGAATTTGATTATAGTGGAGAATGTCTTGTCCGAAGAGGCAACTGCTGTCCCGACTCTGGGCTAGAATTTGATTATAGTGGAGAATGTCTTGTCCGAAGAGGCAACTGCTGTCCCGACTCTGGGCTAGAATTTGATTATAGTGGAGAATGTCTTGTCCGAAGAGGCAACTGCTGTCCCGACTATCTGGGCTAGAATTTGATTATAGTGGAGGGTGTCTTGCCCGCCAAGTTACATTCCCACTCTCTCTCGGCCAAGAGGGTTTTAGGACAGTCGGCATTGGGGATGGTTCCCAGAGGCCAACTAGGCCCCAAGGCTGCAGCACTAAGAGCCAGTGCAGTTTTGCCTCCTGGCTTCAGAGTCATAGTCCTTCACAAAAGACTGAGCTGTAAATGGTTTCCCATCGCAGTGGAGAAACCATAGCCGGATAATACAGCACTAACCTTGCAGTTGGCCCAACTGTATACTTATGTTAGTATAATACGGTATGTGTTTCCCATGTTGTATGTACAGTGTAATGTTGTTTTGGGTGGGTTTTTGGTTCGCTCTTTTTTTTTCTTTTTTTTTTTTTTTTTCTTCTTTTTTTTTCTCTTTTTTTCTTTTTTTTTTTCTCTGTGTGTGTGTGTTTGTGTGTGTGTGTGTGTGTGTGTGTGTGTGTGTGTGTGTGTGTGTGTGTGTGTGTGTGTGTCTGCGAGCGTGCAGACAGACAGACAAATAAACATACATGCAGAGATATATAGATAAATAGATATATCGATAGACAAAAGTCAAAATGACAGACACACACACACAGAGACAGACAGGCATACACACAGAACGAGAGAGAGAGACGGAGTGTAATACACAGCAGAAGTGACACCAGGTGATCATCACCTATCAGCAACAGTCACGCCCACTGAGGTCATGACATCACCCCCCCCCCCCCCCCCCCCCCCCTCACCCTCCCTCAGACAGCTATGTATTCACATACCCCTTCAGACAGCCAGGACCACCCCTCTACAGACAGCCAGGACCACCCCTCTTCAGATAGCCAGGACTTCACCCCCCCACCTCAACAGACAGCCAGGACTTCACCCCCTCTCTTCAGACAGCCAGGACTTCACCTCCCCCCACCCCCCTACAGACAGCCATGACTTCACCCCACCCCCCCCTACAGCCAGCCAGGACTTCAACCCACCCCCTTCAGACAGCTAGGACTTCACCCCCTCTTCAGACAGCCACTAACAACATCAACTCGGCAACACATTGAGGGTAGGGAGACCATGTGACATGACACTGACAACATCAACACGGCAACACATTGAGGGTAGGGAGACCATGTGACATGACACTGACAACATCAACACGGCAACACATTGAGGGTAGGTAGACTATGTGACATGACACTGACAACATCAACACGGCAACACATTGAGGGTAGGGAGACCATGTGACATGACACTGACAACATCAACACGACAACACATTGTTGGTAGGTAGGGATACCATGTGACATGACACTGACAACATCAACACGGCAACACATTGAGGGTAGGGAAACCATGTGACATGACACTGACAACATCAACACGGCAACACATTGTTGGTAGGTAGGGAAACCATGTGACATGACACTGACAACATCAACACGACAACACATTGTTGGTAGGTAGGGATACCATGTGACATGACACTGACAACATCAACACGGCAGCACATTGAGGGTAGGGAGACCATGTGACATGACACTGACATCAACACGGCAACACATTGTTGGTAGGTAGGGAGACCATGTGACGTGACACTGACAACATCAACACGGCAACACATTGTTGGTAGGTAGGGAGACCATGTGACGTGACACTAACAACATCAACACGGCAACACATTGAGGGTAGGGAGAAGGCATTAGTCTATCCTGACGTCACCTCATTTGCATACAGGTCATGGCGCACCCTTTTAGTGTGTGTGTGTGCCTTCTCCACCCTCATCCCACCCACCCCCACCACCACCACCCCAACGCCATTTCTGTGAGCTTTTCCTCACTTGCGTCACGATTTTTTTTTTTTTTTTCTCAAGGCCTGACTAAGCGCGTTGGGTTACGCTGCTGGTCAGGCATCTGCTTGGCAGATGTGGTGTAGCGTATATGGATTTGTCCGAACGCAGTGACGCCTCCTTGAGCCACTGATACTGATACTGATACTGCGTCACGATGAAAATATCTGTCTGTTTTCCATGCATGGGCATTGGACATAGTGGTAGAATACTAGCCTGGCACTGAGGAGTTAGTTCGTTTCAAAGCTGATGAGCCCTTCACAAAGCGAAATAACTGGGGGAGGGGTGATGGGGGGGGGGGAGAAGGAGGAAAGGGGGGGGGGGGTATTTATCGTACGATTCATACTGCTTTCTATTTGGGGGAAACAACATAAGATATGGAGACCATTCACTGGAAAATGCAATTGTCGACACCCACCCCCCACGGCCCTTCCACGCCCCCAACCACTTGGCTCTGGGAGAGTCAG
>NC_134904.1:40559147-40569147 GCF_041734735.1 Babylonia areolata | reverse complement strand
ATGTGATTTTTTTTTTTTATATCCCAGATCATTGAAAACTTCAATAAATAAGCACGGTATCCTGCCTGCCAGCCTTAGTGTCAACAAAAAACGACAGGCAATCAAATCGTGAAATATAATCAGTGAAATCTTCAAGTTGAGTTCTGTTTTCCAGTTCACATGTATTCATACAGAGAATCATAGATTCAATGTTGCGTACACAGTCTGGTGCAATGGACAGGGGACAGGTAAACAGGGCAGGTCTCCATCATGCAGGCTACCAGTTGACCAGGTGCTGCAGACCCAGGGCACTTAAGTCCAGCTTGTCAACCCCCAGCAGAAGCAGGTCGTCGGGCGTATCAAGGAAAACCACCTTTGGTTCCGATGTCTGGTCCGGTGAGTTCTTCAGCACGCAGCGGATCTTGCCCCCTGGTGTTGAAGAGTCTCTGTCCACGTTTGCGTTCTGTTTGTGAAGCATTCTGCTCCTTAGAGGGGTCAGGTCATCGTTCACATTACGGTCTTGTAGTTTGACGTCGTTTTTAGTTGTTTTCGTTTTGACATGATGAGTGCTTTCGTTTCTTGACTTGAGTTTCACAATAACAGGACGACTTGAAGAGAAGCTTCTGTCACTGGTGTTGCTGTTTCTCTGATTTTTGTGTTCGGGTCCCACTCTGTACACAGCCTTAAGGGATGCGGGGGGGGGGGGGGTGAACAAAACAAATCACAATTTTAGATTTCGCAGAGCAGCACCAAAGATGAAAATTTAATACGTTCGCGTCGTTCCACAAAAACTGATGCACAAATCGACGAATCAGCAGAACTGTGTCACACGATCTCACTAAATTTTCACCAGAAAAATTCCAAGACCAAACAGTAACTATCAAGGGCAATCACACACACACACACACACACACACAACATAAGACACACGACATGCAAGACACCAGACTGTGATGCTATATGTCATGATGTCCTTCATCACTGCTGTGCAAAGCGTGTCCGTTCCAGTTCTGTTGGGGTCCTGTGTCCTTTGGAATTCCCCACCCCTTCCCTGGGCCCCTACACACACACACACACACACACACACACACACACACACACACACACAGAGATGTCTATCTGTGTGTGTGTGTGTGTGTGTGTGTGTGTGTGTGTGTTCAATTTCATTTAATGTCTATCCACTTTAAGTGATATTAGACATGAAAAAAGGAGGGGGCGGGGGGGTGGGGGGGGAGTGAGGGGGGAATGGGGAGGGAAGGAGGGGAAGGAAAGGGATGAAAACAATACTATTCACAACATTAACTTAACAACAATCTAAGAGAATAACTTTCCAAACAAACAAACAACAACAACAAAAAACATTAAAAGGTCATACTCATAGCAACAATCCAATTAGACTATTTTACAAAGATTTGGTGGGGTGGGGGGGCTGGGAATCAGACAAATGATAAGTCCAAAATTTCTCGACACCCCCCGCCCCCGCCCCCTTAGGAAAAAAAAATAGAAGAAGTTATAACAACAATCCAAATGGACTATTTGACAGTGACTTGAAAAAATCGAACAATAAAAGTGAAGAATCCAAGATTTCTTTCTTTGGGAAAGATGCTAGTACAGGTATATGACATTTTAGCATATCATCACTTGTTATAGAATTACCACATATACAGGAAACATTTTTTACATATTTTGTCTTGAAACAGTTTAGTTTCCATCTACAGATCCATGACGCAATCTGCCTTTTATTATGTTGTTCATGGCTGCCAACAATTCCATAAATTTTATTTTATTTCTTCCTATAAATTTGAACAGCCTGTATTCCCTTCTTTTATCTGAAAGTCTGATAGCTGGATCTTTTCCACTATACTATGACATTCCTTGCAATGAAAATGGAAGAGATAAACATGTTGACTCTGCTGATCCCTTTGCTCCTATTTTTGCTAACATGTAAACGTTCTCATTATAAAAAATGCCACAATGCGAAGGAATCCAGAGAAAAGTTATGCAAGTGCCCCTCACTAAGAGTAAATGAATTAGATGTCTAATTTCAATAGTATTTTCAGATCTACCTTTCGAGTGGATCAGTAGATTTGATAGCATTAATAACTGACTTGGAGTCAACACAAAAAGCGTGTGTGTGTGTGTGTGTGTGTGTGTGTGTGTGTGTGTGTGATAAACACTCATCATACATATAAACATACATCTTAATTAACGTGAGGTGGACTGACGGCTTTGCCCTGAATGACAAATGACCACCCTGTCAGACGGAAGACACATGGACCTTTTGACCAGTGACCTTGAGACCAGCAGCTGACATGCCGTTCATCTACTGACTATGGTCCAGTTTCCCCCTGGCAGTTCCTTGTGAACAGAAACCCTGGACTGATTATCTGCCGGAAGACACGTCGGCTCTCACAGGTCTGTATGGGTTTTCAACTGAATCAATCGTTTACCTTGAAAGAGAGCCACTTGACTTTCTGGCTGAAGGTCAGCTGGTCGTTTATCTGAAGTTCACGTCCTTGTCTGTCTTTGAATGCGACTATTACAGTGTGTGTGTGTGTGTGTGTGTGTGTGTGTGTGTGTGTGTGTGTGTGTGTGTGTGTGTGTTTGTGTCTATGTGTGTGTGTGTGTGTGTGTGTGTGTTTGTGTTTGTGTGTGTGTGTGAGTGTGTGTGTGTTTGCTGTTGGAAAGAACTCTGTGAAAACTGAACTTCTGACATTTATCTACCGTCCGATTCAGAGAAGCTACATCACTGGGGAATTACTGCCGTCAGAGCACGTTTCACCTTGAGCTTTTGCATGTAGTGTTCGACATCTCGGTGCATATTTAACAGGGCACTTGACCTTTTCCCTTCCCTTCCTGTACACTGTACCACTCCCGCCATCTTGATGTGTACAGATGTCCTTCTCAGTTTTGTGTCACTGCTGCTTATAGTACGCTAATTGCCTTTAATAAGCGAGCCTTCCCCCTGAGGGAAACCAGTGCTCGGAACGGAGACGCTAATGATCAGTTGAAGCCGGAACCCAGCCAAACAACCCTTGGCCGAAACCGACCCCACCGTCCTGTTATGTTTCACACCACACAGACACACACCACCCCCGTTCATTGGAGCGGACACCAACTTCAAGATGGCGGCCAGACGTTGGTTCGGTTCCTCGCAGCTGCTGGCAAGCTGTGGCCAACTTGTACGTCAGCGTACATCGGGACTGGGGTGCGGGGGGAGGGTGTAAGAGTTGTGGGAGGGGGGCAGGGCAGATTGGGGGCTTGCTTCCTTTCCAGCTCTTGGTCTGTCGGCACGTAGCGTGTCAGAGATCGTGCCGCACCTTTCCTGCATCAGACTGCACGACTGACGGGCTGCCCACCACTAGGCCTACCCACTTTCATCAATGTCTGGCGAGGGGAGGGAGGGGGAGTAATTTGCTAATATATGAATAGAAATAAAAGTATTATCACAGTAAATATATCAATGATTCTTGGTAATGTCGCTGTGCTGAATTTAGGATGCCAAAGTGCGATTATACCTGATTCTATAGACCGACGCATAAAAGAATACAAAAGACGCCGTTCGCTTTTCATCTGAAAGCGAGTACGGTACAACCGTCTCGGTCAGAGACAATGCGATTCTTCTTCACAGTGTCTTCTGTTCCTAGTCTCTCCTGTTTCCCCACCAGTCTTCTCGCTCTGCTTCTAACTCCCAGTTCCAACAAGCTGGGCAAGTCCTGACTGGACGGGAACCGACTAGGACTCTGCAAACCACACACACGTCAACAGTTCAGAGAAAATGTGCTCTGCTCGCCTCAACTTCCTGACAACCTGCACCCCCCTCCCCCCTCCCCCAAGCCCCTCTTGCCTTTCCTCACCCCCCCTTCCCCACGTCCCCTCCCTCCCCCCCCCCTCCCCCTATCCCTCCTCCTCCCCCCGTTTCTTATCAACTATCACTGCGTCGTGCCGACAAAGAGGTGTGTGTGTGCTGGTTACGTGTACAGCTCCAGAGACGAACACGTAGACAAACACGCCCGTTCTGTAGCTAGGATACAGGCCACCGTTTTGTGGCACGGCAAGGCCAAGTCTCCTTCGCAACAAAACGTGTCGTTTGCTTTTTAACATTCACGTACTGATGTTGTTGCGACGGGAAACGGGCGTATTATCTCGCTAGTGGCAGTGTACGTGTGTGTGTGTGTGTGTGGTGTGTCGCAGTTTCCTGCTTTCCTCCCCTTTTTTCTATTTTTAATTGGCCCTGGTTAGATTGTTCTACGGTGTCTGTGTGTCCGTCAGTGCAGCACCGTAGTCGGGTCCCAAGCAGAACCCAAGCTGTCGCAACATGTTCCTCACACACTCGCTGACACACCACCGCCTCGATCCGTCTGCTTGAAAAATAATCCTTTCTCGCCCTATCCCTCGCAGGGCCCCTGAACTTTCCGCGCCTTCGGTTAGGCCCCGCCCACTCGGTCTGCAAAGTCATTGGGTTTGTGAAAGGTGGGTCATGTCCGCCCTGGGCTTTCTCGGCACAAAAAAAAAATAAAATAAAAAAAGGAAATTTAAAAAATACAAAAAGGAAACTAGAAGACAGATTCTGAAAAACTAACTGCGAAAGAGCGAAGACCTTCTCGAGTCTTGTGGCCGTCATGAAAAATCGTTAAGTGAAAGGGATGCCGTAATAAATTTATGATGAGATTTGTGACAGACTTGCTAGCAACAGAAAAGGGGGCAAAAGATGGAGGTGGAAAGCGATAGACCAGCTCCACACGCTTGTCGATCACATGGCGTCATGTGTCTGTCTGCCCAGTCACACGTTTAGCTGGTCACCTCTGTTAGTCACCCCCGTCAGTTACCATTTACATAACTGTTTACTAACGCATTGTGGCCTTCGGGTATTTTTTTTATTCAGTGCTGAGTTCTGCGTGGCAGTTACAGTCGTAATTTTGCGAAATAACAGGAGGGATAGCCGAGGTAGAGTGGGTGGGCGTTGGGGTGGGGGATTCGCTGGGTCGTTGGGGATTGTTGATGGGGGAATCTTTCGAGTGTGTGTGTGTGTGTGTGTGTGTGTTTGCCGAACACATTCATTTCATTGCTATAATTATCGCGTTACTGTGTACGGGATTTGGTAGTTGCATTCTTTTCGTCTCGTCTGGGCCAATGTAAATATTGCCCCTGTATGTAATGTTGTCGGGGCAAATTGTGTGGGTTTAGAGACAAGCGAGGCCCACTGTTTCCCACTATATTTCAAAGAAGAAGAAAAAAGTGACACATGAACCTGTGGTGTTTTAAAAAGCTGTATGTTGACGAAGAAATGCTGAATGTCGACTGAACATGAACAGGAGCCGTGTTATAATCGGTTACTGAGGCGTTGGACTTGTGGTCCAGCGTTCACCAGTGATCAGGGTTCGAGGCCCCGTTTCGGCATGGTGTTGTGTCCTTGGGAAAGGAACTTTACTCCGATCTTTCTCACTCTCCCCAGGTGTGAATGGCTACCTGACAGCGGGACTGGAGAGAATTGGGCCCCGCCTTCCTATGCCGCCGAGTCCTAGACACCGCAGTGGATATAAATAAACTCACTGCCCCAATGGTCGTAAAAGCGGGCTACATGGAACCTTTGACTCAATATAACAGTACTCGAGATCAAGTTGACGCGGAGCACACAAGGCGACCAACTATTTTGCCGTGGTTCAACTGAGGACTGACACAAACTGAAGGCCCACCAAACATTATAGTGATGTACTGCAGTCACAGAACGTACCATGCATCTTGAACAGCCTGTAGCGCCAGTGCAGTTACATACATGTGTTGTAATACTTGTATACGTATGGTTGGGAATATAGGGAGAGAGGTAGGAGGAAAACCAGTGCACATGATCACCATCATCACCAGCCGTCATGACAATGACAATGATAATCTAGTAATACTGATGATGATGATGATGATGATGATGATGACAATAATAACAGCAGTAGTAGTGGTAGTCGTAGTAGTAGTCGTAGTAGTACTGAGTAGTAGTAATGATAATAATAATAATAAAAGCTACGACAACAACAATATTGCTTATACCACTACTACTACTACTACTACTACTACTACGAATAATAATAATAATAATCAGTAGTAGTAATAATAATAATGATGATGATGATGATAGCAACAGCAAATATAAAGATTTCAAAAATAGTATAGACGATTTATAGAGCGCTTAATTTTTGTCTCAAAGAGCCGTGAACACCAAAAAGCAAATAGATTGATGTACCTGGGGTTAAAAAACAACAACAACAACAACTGAAAAACAACATGAGTAGCAAAGTAACTACACACGACAAACAGACCGTGTGTCCCACTCACCCCTTTGGCAATCACACTTTGTTCTGTCATCAGTGTGGAGTGGTGGCCCAGTGGGCCGGAGTCCAATAGGAAACCAGGGGTAAGAGGTTCCAGTCCCACACTGACCATGATTCATACTCCCCCACCCCCTCCTCCCTCCGCCCCTACCCCCTTTCCAATGCCGCAGCTTCACTGAGTGCTGCTTTGGGTGCTGGTCTACTATCGAATGAGACGACTGATAAACCCAGGTGCCATGTGCAGCATGAACTTAGCGCATGTAAAAGAACCCACAGCAACGAACGGGTTGTCAGTCCCTGGCAAAATTATTGTATAAACCCCCACTTTGATATTTAATAAATACACTCACAAACAGAAATTATAATGTATATATATATATATATATGTGTGTGTGTGTGTGTGTGTGTGTGTGTGTGTGTGTGTGTGTGTATGCCGAATGTATGTATGTATGTATATCACTCTCCCCATGTAGAATTCACTGAGGTAAGCAGTACAAACGGTAAAATATAAACATAAAAACGACAGCAATCTATTTATGTCAGTCTTTCAAACTTGTGGTTATAATTTTGCAAATTTTCGCCGGAGTACAGCTTCTTCAGGCTTGGGTTTTAAAGACATGAATAGACTTGCTGTTGTATATATATATATATATATATATATATATATAGAGAGAGAGAGAGAGAGAGAGAGAGAGAACAAGAACAAGAACAAAGACTTTAATCTCCAGGCCTCCGGCCCCGAGAAAGAGGTCAAAAGTACACAATATGGTGACTCACGCCGCGACAACAAAATGAAAAATACAGTCAAACATAAACGTGTGTGTGTGTGTGTGTGTGTGTGTGTGTGTGTGTGTGTGTGTGTGTGTGTCTGTGAGAGAGAGAGAGAGAGATGGATAGATAGATAGATATATGTTATATCCACAAGTTTTAAAGACACGAATAGACTGTTGTCGTTTTCGTCTTGATATTTTGCCGTTGGTGGTGTTTACCACAGTGAATTATACAAAGAACGGAGCCCATGGCCCCATGAGAATGTGATCCTCTCTCTCTCTCTCTCTCTATATATATATATATAGAGAGAGAGAGAGAGAGAGAGAGAGAGAGAGAGAGGATCATATATATATATATATATATATATATATATATATATATATATATAGAATCAGAATCAATTTTAATGTCAATTAAACCTTAACAAGGTTTATAAGACACGCATGCAAAGTTACATGAAACCACGCACAAAAAGCAAAACAAAATAACAGATAAATATTGAACAAGAGATTGAATCACTCCTGCACGCTTTGATGTTTTTGGCAGCAGTTACTGACAAATTTCCCAAACAGTCCCACAAATTTGTCTTCCAGTATTAGCTGACTGGGTTTAATGGAATTTGGAAGGTATTTTTGAATTTTTGTATGAATTCTATTCTAGTTTCTTTGTATAATTCGTAGTCATCTAAGAAATTATATTCATCCTCTGTTGTTTGACATTGTAAACATAGTCTCCTTTCTTTTGGGATGTTGAAATATCTGCCTTTTTCCATTGCTGAATCATGACAGGATATTCTTAATTTGCAAAATGATTGTTTTGATTATAATTAAGATATCCTTCAAGCAAATAAGGTTCGGTTCTGTATTCATGAGTAATTTTATTATAAAATAGTTGTTTAGATTTATTTTCAGATTTTTTTCTCTTCCAGTATAAAACTTCTTGTTTATTCATTATAACGTGCCAGAGGCAATGAATATTGAATGTTGACTGATTATTCCAAACGTGTCTTTAACCAAGATTCTGTAGTATAATTTCAACGAAATTAATCCGTGTTAGCTGTTTTGTTTCCGCTGTAAGCATGTCGTCATACCCAAGTTTGATCTACGAACTTTGCTCATGCCTGTGTTATGTGAAACCAAAATTTTATTATTTGACAAATCACTTTTAAACTTAAGGGGTATTCACCAAGTATTGCTAAATTTATGGCTTTTTTGTGGACTCCCAATATTTGTTTTTAAAAGTTTGAATGAACATATGCTTATGAGGAAATTTGTTCACGAGACAATAGTTATATAGTTTGTCAAAGGTAAAAGTACCATCTGCTTTTTCACAGTGGGGAACCATATTTCTGCTCCATACGTTAGTATTGGTGAAACGAGACTATCAAATAATTTTGATATTATATGTATGCTTATATTTTCATCCTTGAAAGATCTTTTAAGAATATGAGAATCTTTATTACCTTGTTTTGCCAGATGTTTCGTAGCTTTCTCAAAATTGCTGGATTTATGGAATATCATTCGCAGATATTTATATCGTTCAGTTGTTTCTAAAACTTGTGTTCCATATTTTAAAAAAATATTCGAGCTCGTGGTTCTGATCTCGAAAATATGACAACTTTTATTTTGTCTTTATTGATAGCTATCTATCTATTTATCTATATATAATTATATATATATATATATATATATATATATATATATATATATATATATATATTGTGTGTGTGAGAAAGAGAGAGAGGGGGCAGTGTGGGGGTGTAGCAATATTATGTGAGAAAGGTCAAGGACATGTCAGAAATATGAATCTTTGCCATCTGCAGTCTCAGGGTGTCTTTATGTTGTTGTTGTGGTGGTGGTGGTGGTGGTTGTTGTTGTTGTTGTTGTTGTTTACATCCATTTTCATTTGATTCTTATGTCAAACGAACGACTTCCTTTATACAAAGTCCATGCAGTATCCCCCCCCCTCCCCCCCCCCCACCCCCATTAATTTTACTTCTACTTATTTCAAATATTCATCTCTGATTCCAACCACCCTCTCATCCACACCCAAGCCCATGACAAATGACCCAGCACCCCACACACGTCAGTTTTGCCCTCGGCAGTCACGCTCGCACAGCTTCTGATACCAAGTTTGGTTTTCTTGTTCTTTTCAGAACTCAAGGTCAGTCACAGGCACAAACATGCATGTCCATGTGCACGCAGCATAAGCAAAGTTTTGTTTGTTTGTTTGTTTCTTTATATTTCAGTTATTCTTGTATTATTTTGTTTAAATCTTCTTGCAACACGCGTTTGCACACGAATTCACGGTACATTCATTAGGATTGTATTTTGCAATATATTTGAGGTGCTTTTCACTCACACACATGTACGCGATTAGTTCGTCTTGGTACTGCATTTGCGTCGCCATGAATATGCACAAGAGTGTCAGTGTGTGCGCACATATTTACATATATCTGTTTTCATATGTTTTGAAACTGAATTCGTGTTCACATACGCGTCATGCATTTATATCATGTAGATTTTCTTGCTACCACATTTTCCGCGTTCACATTTAGGACTATACTCATGAGGAATTGTTTGCAAGGCATTTTAGATTTCTTTCGTTTGTATTTGTGTTCAAATATTTGCACATGATTATTCATGGTGTGCGTTGGATCTCTGACTGTATAGTATTCCTGCTCATTTTTTGCACGTGCATCATATATCTTGTCATCTTATTCATGTTGATATTTTTTGCTCGTGCATTATAGGTAACACATTAGTGGAAATAATTACTGTTTTCGTGTTTAGGTTCACATAATCTCATGCACAGGTTTATTTGTAACGTATTCTCTGCTGTTAGTTCTCTGTCTGTGTGTGCGTGTGTGCGTGCGTGCGTGTGTGTGTGTGTGTGTGTGTGTGTGTGAGCATCAATTAGAGTGGGAT
>NC_134904.1:40546647-40554147 GCF_041734735.1 Babylonia areolata | reverse complement strand
TGTGTGTGTGTGTGGTGGGGGCGGAGGGAGTGAGGGGGGGGGGGAGGGGGGGTTAGAGAGAGGACGTAACACTGTCCCCCCGTTTCTCTGTCAGCCACAATGAGTTGCATTTCTCACACGTTCCTGTCACAGTTCTTGTTCTTGAAGATGCAAAACAGTTCATGACTTACTTTATGTCAAACACTGCCTACATGTTTCCTCAGCTATTATTCAAAATGATTTATTGTCCATGTCAAATAAAACAATGAAAAAAAAAAAAAGAATATTGCGAATGTTTGTCGAAATCAACACACATAACTGGCATTTTGGCAAATACACCGAGAAGCCTTTTCTCGACCTAAAATCGTGCTGTACATCTAAGCTTCGTTCATGTATTATACATACATATATATATATATATATAATAAATGAAAAGTGTGTGTGTGTGTGTGTGTGTGTGTGTGCGAGCGCGTATATGAGTATATGTGAGTGTTTGTATATGTGTGCCCATTATGTTCTTGCGTGTGTGTATGCGCGATGGAGAAAACTAAAGAACAGCTGTATTATATATATATATGTGTGTGTGTGTGTACTAATGAAATACTGCACAATTGCACCCTGTTTTGCAAAACATATATTATGTATGATAAAACTAACGAACCACTACACTTCATTAGAAAACCAAAGAGTTACTGCACTAACTGCAAGAAAAGTGCAATATATATATACATATATATACATATATATAATTTAAAAATCACGAATGGCTGTACCATACATAAGAAAACTAATAAAAGGCTGCACAGTATAATAAGAAAATTATCGAATGACTGCATTATATACAACAAGAAAATTCATGAATTATTGCACTATAAACGAAAACATATGAATGACTATGTATATGAAAACAACGAATGACCTCACTATGCACAAGAACGCCAAGTAATTATTGCACTAGATATAAGAAAACGAATGAATGATTTCGTTATGAATAAGAAAACTGGAGAGTGACTGCACAACGTGGAAAACTGAACAATAATTCTCGGTTTACAGCTAGACATTATCGACACCACTTTAAATCCTTTTAGATGAATAATACAACGACATAAAACAGAATAAAACTAAACGAAATAAAACATAACAAAATATACCCAAAACTAGATGCCAAAAGCAAAGTCCTAAAAAAAATTCAACGAGAAGTCGATGTCTCATTATCAATCCATTTTGATGAAGTCGGTACGAACTAGATAAGATCTGACGATGATAATTCAAATTTTGTACTGCGAAGGCCAGCCCGTCGTATATCATTGACTCGGGGGCCAGTTCCGCAACGACTTGGGCCAGCGTGTCAAGTTACAGTCCGGTGCCTGACGTATCAGGCCAGTCCGTGACGTGTCAAGTTACAGTCCGGTGCATGACGTATCAGGCCAGTCCGTGACGTGTCAAGTTACAGTCCGGTGCATGACGTATCAGGCCAGTCCGTGACGTGTCAAGTTACAGTCCGGTGCCTGACGTATCAGGCCAGTCCGTGACGTGTCAAGTTACAGTCCGGTGCATGACGTATCAGGCCAGTCCGTGACGTGTCAAGTTACAGTCCGGTGCCTCACGTATCAGGCCAGTCCGTGACGTGTCAAGTTACAGTCCGGTGCCTCACGTATCAGGCCAGTCCGTGACGTGTCAAGTTACAGTCCGGTGCCTGACGTATCAGGCCAGTCCGTGACGTGTCAAGTTACAGTCCGGTGCCTGACGTATCAGGCCAGTCCGTGACGTGTCAAGTTACAGTCCGGTGCCTGACGTATCAGGCCTGTCCGTGACGTGTCAAGTTACAGTCCGGTGCCTGACGTATCAGGCCAGTCCGTGACGTGTCAAGTTACAGTCCAGTGCATGACGTATCAGGCCAGTCCGTGACGTGTCAGGTTACAGTCCGGTGCCTGACGTATCAGGCCAGTCCGTGACGTGTCAAGTTACAGTCCGGTGCATGACGTATCAGGCCACTCCGTGACGTGTCAAGTTACAGTCCGGTGCCTGACGTATCAGGCCAGTCCGTGACGTGTCAAGTTACAGTCCGGTGCCTGACGTATCAGGCCAGTCCGTGACGTGTCAAGTTACAGTCCGGTGCCTCACGTATCAGGCCAGTCCGTGACGTGTCAAGTTACAGTCCGATGCCTGACGTATCAGGCCAGTCCGTGACGTGTCAAGTTACAGTCCAGTGCATGACGTATCAGGCCAGTCCGTGACGTGTCAGGTTACAGTCCGGTGCCTGACGTATCAGGCCAGTCCGTGACGTGTCAAGTTACAGTCCGGTGCATGACGTATCAGGCCAGTCCGTGACGTGTCAAGTTACAGTCCGGTGCCTGACGTATCAGGCCAGTCCGTGACGTGTCAAGTTACAGTCCGGTGCATGACGTATCAGGCCAGTCCGTGACGTGTCAAGTTACAGTCCGGTGCCTCACGTATCAGGCCAGTCCGTGACGTGTCAAGTTACAGTCCGGTGCCTCACGTATCAGGCCAGTCCGTGACGTGTCAAATTACAGTCCGGTGCATCACGTATCTGTCGTCATCGTCATCTATCACCATCATCGTCGTCATCATCATCATCATCAGGGAGGGTGTACAGCCCACTTTCGTGGTGGCCTTTTCGTCGCTGGCAGAGCGAGAAGTAGGTCATTTGACGACATGCACAGCCCAACACCGTCACTGGTTTAACTGACTCAGCACTGCTTTTGTTCGGACAACCTTTCGGCAGAGTTTATGAATGGATCAGTTTGAATATGCAATGGCAGATATATGGCTAGACACACGCTCAAAGTAAACATAGAAGACTAAACCAAATAATGGGTGTAATTATAAAACCAAATATACCTTGTAAACTTGCAAAAATAGTCACCGAAAATGCTCAAAATCCTTTCGTCAGGACAGCAATTTCCACGACGAAATTTTAGCCTTTCGATGACCTGGAAAAAAAAGAAATAGAGATGCACAGTGCACACAGTTCTCGCTAAAATGAACCAGGGAGGCCCGAAAATCCGACGAAAGTGGGTTTGCATACTCTCCCTATTATCATCATCATCGCCATTGTCGTCGTCATCATTATCATCATTTTCGTCGTCGTCGTCGTTATAATTATCATAATTGTCGTCGTCAGTATCATCATTATCGTCGTCGTCATCGTCATCTTCATCGTAGTCGTCATCATCATCATCGTCGTCATCATCATCATCATCATCATCGTCATCACCGCCAGGAGGAATGTGGCAGAATGGTTAAGACGCTTACTTGCCGCGTTGGGTTACGCTGCTGGTCAGGCATCTGCTTGGCAGATGTGGTGTAGCGTATATGGATTTGTCCGAACGCAGTGACGCCTCCTTGAGCTACTGAAACTGAAACTGAAACTTGCCGATACAATGTCCGGGAGGGTCTGGGTTCGAATCCCCTTCTCGCCCTTTCTCCCGGATCCCAAGTTAGACCTCAAAACCAAACTTGGCGTCTAGTCATTCGGAGGAGACGATAAACCAACGTCTCATGTGCAGCACGCACTTCACGCACTCAAAAAGAGCCCACAAGAGAGAGAGGGGGGGGGAGAGAGAGAGAGATTCAGATTCAGATGTTTATTCAGATAAAGGCCTTGGCCCCATACTGAAGGGGCTAATACAAAGGAACATAATACATACTTTTCATTAACAAAGGTAACAGTTAACAGACATAAGGTCTGCAAACGAATATTAAGAGACTGCAGTGCGCAGCCTCTTGCTTGCTTCATAAATAGAGAGAGGGAGAGAGAGAGAGGGAGAGAGAGAGAGGGAGAGGAAGAGAGAGGGAGAGAGAGAGAGGGAGAGAGAGAGGGGGGAGAGAGAGAGGGGGGAGAGAGGAAGAGAGAGAGAGGGGGGGAGGGAGAAAGAGAGGGAGAGAGAGAAAGGGGGGAGAGGGGGGAGAGAGAGAGAAGGAGAGGGAGAGAGAGGGAGAGAGAGAGAGGGAGGGAGAGAGAGAGGGAGAGAGAGGGAGGGAGGGAGAGAGAGGAGAGAGGGAGAGAGAGAGAGGGAGGGAGAGAGAGGGAGAGAGAGGAGAGGGAGAGAGAGAGAGAGAGAAGCAGTGCCCGAAAAGAAAGAACACTGGAAAAGGGAAAAAGGACGTCACAGAAAATCCGCTGTCAGCTGGCTGACCCTGACCTTGTCCTCGCTCATCCATTGGCTGCTTTGCTTCACCCTGTGACCAATCCTCAGCCGCCTGGCCAGCATGCACACACACACACACACACACACACACCGTACTCTGTGTGTGTGTGTGTGTGTGTGTGTGTGTGTGTGTGTGTGTGATTCTCCACCATCCCACACTGTGAATTTTGTTTTCAGTTGGTTGGCTGGTTGGTTTTTCATCTGTCGAAAACATGAGGAAATGATCAACGTTAGAGGCATGTCATCGGCTTAGGCAGATAAATACGACTGCACGTGTACCTAATATAATTTTCCAAGTTATTTTTCCATATTCTTCGACATCGATATTTACTGATTTTCAGCTCTCTGTGCATGGATGGCTGTAGGCAACAAAGAAAGACAGAAAAAGAAAAGACAAAGATAGACAGAAAGAAAAAAAGAGCTCATGTATTCCCAGCCTACCGTATCTCCCTGAAAGCCAGTGACCCACCTTTCCGATGTCGCTTTTCAGGTGACTCATCTTGGCTTCGTCGAAAACGAGCTACCCTGTCCGGATCTCTGACGTCACGTCCGGTTTCTTCTCCGCGTCATCCAGCTGTGACGTCAGCGATTTCCGCGGCCTGGCGATCAGCACGTCATCAGGGGCCGTCTCTGCCATCTTGGCCAGGCTGGAGACAATGACTTTAAGGAGAAGAAGAAGAAGAATTATAGAAGCAATAACAAGAGGATAGAAGGAGGAAGAAGAAGAAGAAGAAGAAGAATTATAGTAGCAATAACAAGAGGAGAAGAAGAAGAATTATAGTAGCAATAACAAGAGAAGAATAAGAATTATAGTAGCAAGAAGAATTATAGTAGCAATAATAAGAGGAGAATAAGAATAAGAAGAATTATAGTAGCAATAAGAAGAATAGCAATAAGAAGAACTATAGTAGCAATAATAAGAGGAGAAGAAGAAGAAGAATTATAGCAGCAATAAGAAGAGAAGAATAAGAATTATAGTAGCAAGAAGAAGAATTATAGTAGCAATAATAAGAGAAGAAGAAGAATTATAGTAGCAATAACAAGAGGAGAAGAAGAAGAAGAAGTATTAGAAGGAGAGGAAGAAGTAGAAGAAAAAGAAGGAGGAGGAGAAGAAGAAGGAGGGAGAGGAGAAGTAGAAGAAAAAGAAAAAGAAAGAGGAGGAGAAGTAGAAAAACAAGGAGAAGGAGGAGGAGAAGTAGAAGAAGAAGGAGGAGGAAAAGTAGACGAAAAAGAAGAAGAAGGAGGAGAAGAAGAAGAAGGAGGAGGAGAAGTAGACGAAAAAGAAGAAGAAGGAGGAGGAGAAGTAGAAGAAGAAGAAGGAGGAGGAGAAGTAGAAGAAAAAGAAGAAGAAGGAGGAGGAGAAGTAGAAGAAAAAGAAGAAGAAAGAGGAGGAGAAGTAGAAGAACAAGGAGAAGGAGGAGGAGAAGTAGAAGAAGGAGGAGGAGGAGAAGTAGACGAAAAAGAAGAAGAAGGAGGAGAAGAAGTAGAAGAACAAGAAGAAGAAGGAGGAGGAGAAGTAGAAGAAAAAGAAGAAGAAGGAGGAGGAGGAGAAGTAGAAGAACAAGAAGAAGAAGGAGGAGAAGTAGAAGAACAAGAAGGAGGAGGAGGAGAAGTAGAAGAAGAAGGAGGGAGAGGAGAAGTAGAACAAAAAGAAGAAGAAAGAGGAGGAGAAGTAGAAGAAGGAGGAGGAGGAGGAGAAGTAGAAGAACAAGAAGAAGAAGGAGGAGGAGAAGTAGAAGAAGAAGGAGGAGGAGGAGAAGAACAAGAAGAAGAAGGAGGAGGAGAAGTAGACGAAAAAGAAGGAGGAGGAGAAGTAGAAGAACAAGAAGAAGGAGGAGGAGAAGTAGAAGAACAAGAAGAAGGAGGAGGAGAAGTAGAATAAGGAGGAGGAGGAGGAGAAGTAGAAGAAAAAGAAGAAGAAGGAGAACAAGAACACACATAGCGTCTTTCCGCTCATGTAAAAACATGCTCTGTTGTGCCGCACAGTGTAAAAACATGCATTTAAACATTAAAACGACAACGTACATGCATAACCCGAGGACCGCTGTCGACTGGAACTCCCTCCCAGCTGATGTTGTCGAGGCTCCGTCCCTCCTGCAACGCCTACTATACTGCTCGAGGGCATTGACGATGTGCTAATTCATTGCAATGTTCTTAAAAGCGAATAATTTTATGTGAAAGGCTTTTATTTGAGAACATATGTTTATTACTCTTGTTTAATCAAGTAATCCGCGTGTGTGGGGTGGGTGGGGGTGGGGGTGGGGGTGCGGGTGTGTGCTGATTATATATATATATATATAGTCTGGTTGCGGTTTTCCGCAATTTATCTTTATTCTTATCTTATCTGTCTATTATAATCAATGTGCAGTACAGTAGGCTATGTTTATAATTATATTCAAATAATGTTTCTTAATTCTTTCTGTTTTTACATTAACTTTCTCCATACGAACGGCGAAAGAGACGACGTTAACAGCGTTTCATCCCAATTACCATCATCAAAATATTGCAAGCGGAACGCTCTTATACTGAAGAGGTGAATGTTGACAAAGAATACCCCAGTTCTGACGACGGAAGCTAAAGGTTGGGTCATTCAGACACCCACTGGACATCCGAGGGGTCTGTGTCGAGGAGAAGAGAGGACTGGCCGTACTGAGTAAGTTAAGAATACTAGTTATTACCTGCAGTGTGTGGATGTATGTATGAAACGGTGTATGTGATATTTTTTACATTTGTATCTTCGTAATATTCGTAAAAGCTGTTGTTGACTTTTACAGTTATGGTCCCCATGTTGTTTACTGACTTGTCTATGTTGTGATAATGCACCCGGCCAAATTTCTCCAGTTGGATATAATAAAGTTATTCTTATCTTATCTTATCTTATCAAGTCTTATCAAGTCTTATCTTATCTCCAGACACAGTAGAACAGAGAGAACAGGAAGAAAAACGATGAAAGGAGACAGACAAACAGAAGACAGATGAAAAGAAGGAAGAAGGCTATACTGAAAAGAAGGAGACTACGTAATTATCTACTTCAGTCATTGAAAATAATAAACAAACGCATTCCGAAAAGACAGATGTGTGATTCAAGGTCAGCAACTACCGAGCAAAAGCGAAACTGAAAGATTTATCCCCCTTGTGAAAAGGCTTTGTTTTGAGGAAAAAATACAGTGACGTTTTTGGCGGCAGTGACCTTGGCCGAGATTATGGGATATCAGGATTCTCTTTGTTCGATGGCGTACCGTTTCCACACTTCGCTCCTGTGTGTGTGTGTGTGTGTGTGTGTGTGTGTGTGTGTGTGTGTGTGTCTGTGTGTGTGTCTCAGTTGCTCTGTGTGTGTGTGTGTATGTGT
>NC_134904.1:40496647-40544147 GCF_041734735.1 Babylonia areolata | reverse complement strand
TGTGCTGCATTAGACATAGAACATAGGTGCAACAGCTTCCAGTCACAAGAAAGACAGAAGAAAAAAAAACAAAAAAAACAAACACCCTGACTGGCAGATAACACAGACCGTCCAAAACTAATCTCAAACTGAAAACCACTTTTCAATATCTGCACAGTTTTTGTTTCAGTTCCATGCAAGTTCCCCTACAGCTGTCCTCATCACCTGACCGTTATGATCGTTGATTCGTTGAAGAAGGTGATGAGCGGATGTGCTTGCACTCGATGAACACATCTGTACAGCAGCTGGTGCAGTGTCCGTGACAGACACTGCTCTCTTCCACAGCTAGGATGATTCAGACACACGTGATCATCACAATTTGGGAATTGTCTTAGAAAACGTTGGTTGCCTTTTGCTTCTACCATAACATGCTGCAGTGCATAATGTTATATATCATAATACTTCAGGCACTCATAAGCTGCACATTGCACGCAAACACAGATCGTCAAAAGTTGGTTGCAGTGTCGAGTTGCTTCCGTTCTTAATCTACGCTCACGATGAAAATCAGCTCAAAACACAAAATGATTCCTTTCATCCTACCATAAGGAAAATGCTGAGATGTACTGTCAGGCAAGTTCTTAACTTTTCACAAAGGAGAACAGTTCTTTCCTTGGGGTTTCCAGAAAGTTTGTTCTGTGCATCATACAGATCAGAGGATCTCCAGTCTCCAGGAGCACACAAAGTGAAGAGTTGAATCTTTTGACCAAATTTACACTGTCTGACAATGCAATTCTTTCTGAACACTCCCATTTTTTTAAAATAATAATAATAATAAAAAGAAGCATCTTCAGACCAAAATATTCACTATCTACTACTCAATCTGCATAATCCTTTACAAAATCTAACATAATCCAAAAGAAGAAAGAAAGAACAGCACTGTGGTCAGTCCAGTTGAGTGGTATAATCTGTCATTTTTCCTTACTCAGTCAAGACTAATAGGCTTTCTGGAATTAATGTTAATCTACATCCATATTTGGTTGTTGCTTTTTGAGTAAGCAAAAAACAGCCGTCACCGAACAGCAATACACACACATGTTAATGCTAAGAACATACCCCGAAAGGTATGTTTACTTGTACAATATACAGTAAAATGATATTTCTAATGTAGATATTGTTTAGTTTACACACTTATCATACTCATGCACATGTAGACCAGGGCTGGGTTGCACAAATCAATCTTAGCAACACCAAGTTTGTGTTTTACAGTGAGATTTTTCCAATGTCTATTCGAATCACAGAAGACTTTGGAAGGTTCCTACTGCCACCCAAACTTAGCACTGCTAACATCGCTCGCGCAGCTGTGCCCAGGTGACAAAGTCTGTCTGCTGGCTGAAGGAGAAATGAGAAGAGAAGAAGGGGAAAAACCAGAGGTATGTATCCAATGGCTACAACAGGTGCTTGCTGTTTATTCCAGTCTCTAACTTTACGGCTGTAGGGACAAAGGGGGAAGTGAAACAGGGGCTGTGGGGACTGGAGTAGGCTGCAGTTGTCTGAAGGAGAAATAAGAGAAAAAATTGGAAAAACCAGAGGTATGTATCCAATGGCTACAGGTGCCTGCTGTTTATTCCAGTCTACAGCTGTTACACCTGGGGGGACAAAGGGGGAAGTGAAACAGGGGCTGTGGGGACTGGAGTAGGCTGCAGCTGTCTGAAGGAGAAATAAGAGAAAAAAATTGGAAAAACCAGAGGTATGTATCCAGTGGCTACAGGTGCCTGCTGTTTATTCCAGTCTACAGCTGTTACACCTGGGGGGACCAAGGGGGAAGTGAGGAAGGAGCTCTGGGGACTGTAGTGGACAGCAAAGGCCAGTCACTCTCAACGGGCTTCCCACTTTTCTTCTACTTTCTCTTTCAGTCAATGGACAGCTTTCGTGAGATAATCTGTGCCTGTCTCCTAATACAACAAGAGTATTTCAACTTGCTAATTAACATATGTATTTTTAATTGATTGATGAATGCAAATCCTTGAAACTTATGTTTAAAAAAGTAGTACTTATTCATTAACCAATTAAAAAAAAATTCATTTGTCATCATACTTGTTGAAATGAACAGCAAAACCAAAACACACCAGCAAGAAATATACCAGATATTATTTACAATGCCATTGTCTAAAAAGACGCCATGTAACAATGAAACCAACAGCTACAACTGGAATGGAAACGAAAAAAGTGAAAAACAGTGCTTAAAAATGATTGGTGCAATCTGAGACTTTGCATAAAAAACGTAATGCAAGAAACGGGACATGTTCTGCTCAGTCCTCAGTATGCACCATGCGATGAGTGCAAACTCCCTCTGGAGTCTAACCAAACCAAACCAAACGCCAATCCATGTTGCATTGACATCAAGGGGTTAGCAAGGAAAAGTTGCATTGCAAATGATTGTATGGAAAGGCACAATGAATACTCAAACCAAGAAGAAAAAAAAAATCAAAACTGAAAAAAAAAATGGAAGTGGATAATTTTGGCAGCTGCATACAACATGGTGAAACGGGTTAAGTACAAACACACGTGCATGTAGTACTACTAAGTCACCTGATACCTTCATGAATTCACTTAATGGACACCCAAAGATATGTCAAAACAACTTTTTAAATCTGCTACACCATCAACAACCTATGTACCACAGTGGATTAAAACCAAACAGAACAACAAAACTGAATGTGGAGATACTCTGCCTTCACATGGAAACAACTGCAAAATAACATTAACTTTGCATATTCCAACAAAGTTACACGCCAACAAAATCATACACATTACACAATGCACCTCAACGCTTGAGCGACACGGGACTTGGATTGTTCAAACATCAAGCCGAGTCCTAAAACACAGGTCTAAAATGACGTCCACCTTAGACAAACCATACACTCCATTTAACACAACGCTGACAGGGACACCACAACGTAACGGATATCAGTGATCAATTGAATGGAATCATGTCCAAATACCCATCATGATATGATCACAGCAGACAAAATGAATATTCTACAACATACTTTAAAAGCAGTGCAACAAACATGATAAATTATGTTTACTGAATCAATCAATCATTAAAAACAATTGTTCTTTTCACAGGCAGCTAACCATGACCTGCACTCGATAACATCCACAGATGAAATCAGAGAACAAACTGCATCACTTTCAAAGCTCTGACAACAACAAAAGCACACAAAACACAGAATTCAGATACAGACCAGTGATGCTTTCCTTTTACACATTACAGAGTCCATCAGACAGTTTGAAAGGCTTTCCAACCCGATGGACTGACTCAAGGTGGGATGTGGTGTGACCATCCAACGTTACAGTTCCTGTCAGGGGCAGCTGATCTATCCCCTATATATATATGATAGTCAGTCGTGTCCGACTATGACCATCAGAACAGATCCCCTATATATATATGATAGTCAGTCGTGTCCGACTATGACCATCAGAACAGCAGAGGAGGCAACTGCTGTTCCGACTATTTGGGCTAGAATTTGATTATAGTGGAGAGTGTCTTGCCCAAGTCACATCACCACTCTCTCGGCCAAGAGGGTTTTCAGACAGTCGGCGTTGGGATGGTTCCCAAAGGCCAGCTAGCCCACAAGGCTGCAGCACTAAGAGCCAGTGCAATTTTGCCTCCTAGTTTGAGAGTCATAGTCCTTCACAAAAGACTAAGCTGTAAATGGTTTCCCATTGACTGGAGAAACCATTGATAATACAGCTCTCACTTTGCTGCTGGCCCAAATGTAAACTGTCACCTATGTGGGAAGGAAGGGGGCAGGATCCACAGTTCAATGAACCAGACATGTCAGCAGGTCTCCACAACTCATCTCACCTTGTGCTACAATCTAGTGGAGTGGTGGCCAAGAGGTCACGAGTCTTCCAAGGAAGCAAGAGAATCTGACTGTATGGGATCAAATCCCACACCTGCCAGAATTGTCTCCCCCTCCACTCGACCCTGAGCTGTGGTGGTCTGGATGCTAGTCATTTGGATGAGACAATAAATCATAGTGTCCCATGAGTAGCATGTACTTTGTAATGAAATTCACTCATAAATAGTGTGTGTGTGTGTGTGTGTGTGTGTGTGTGTGTGTGTGAAGCCTGAGTGAACGACACAGGAAACGAATGATCAGCACCAAAAGGCAGCTCTTTATCAGCTCTACCCAGGCGCCTTTTCTTCACGCTTTAGAAAGCCAGCATACCCTGTGACAAAGAGAACACAAATCTATGGCATCTCGTCTAACCCAGTAGCATCATTCACCTCAACTACCCCCTCCCCCCTCCCAAAAGAATGTCGACAGACTGTTTCAAACCCTCGTTTGCAAAACAAACTACAATACCAATGCACTCTGTTTGCCTTCAGTTTGTGACACGTATGACATTAGCGTATTGATGTGACACTGATGACAACATTCCCAATTAAGTATATATAACACTTTCCATGGAACACAACATGGTGCTTTTCCCTTCTCGTCGATACAGTCAGCATTAACACACCACACCGCATCACCCTTCCTAACACCTTTTTTTTTAATTTATTTTTTTTATCACCATGACACGGACAACAACACTGACAAAGCACATTTTCCGCAGAATATTTCTACTGCCTTATTTTTTTCCTCACAATATTTGCATTCTGACTTTGAAAAAATAACATCACAACAGCATTTATCTTTCTTCATTTTCTGCAACACACACACACACACACACACACACACACACACAGAGCCTAAATCACCCAATACTGCAGAAGAAAAAAAAAAATCATTCTCTCCAAAAGGGAAAGAGCACAGCTTGAAAACCAACTGGGCCTTCACCCTCACCCCTCATCTTGCCCAGTAAGAGGGAAGGGCAGTATAAGGGGTGTGGGGGGGAGGGGGGGGAAGGGGGGTGAATGAGGGGAGGAAACTTCAGCTAGGATTTCACATTTCACAATGATGGTGAATGTGAATTCAGTCATCAATCCTCCAATGGTTACAGATGCAACGGTGGACCGTTAAAAGTAAGGTAAACGGCTGACCAACACAGAACCTGCGAGATCAAATCCTAAATGCACTAATGTCCATCCACTGTTGAGATTGATGAGAATAAAACAAAAATTCAACTTGTTAAAAGCAACCTTTTTCACTTGCATGGTTTCTGTCTGCTTTGTGATACTAAACACATCACAGTGACACTACACACGTCACAGTGACACTACACACGTCACAGTGACACTACACACGTCACAGTGACACTACACACGACACAGTGACACTAAACACGACACAGTGACACTACACATGACACAGTGACACTACACACGTCACAGTGACACTACACACACGTCACAGTGACACTACACACGACACAGTGACACTACACACGACACAGTGACACTACACACGACACAGTGACACTACACACGACACAGTGACACTACACACGTCACAGTGACACTGCATCTCCCTTTTCTGTGCTGCAAGCAATATAATGTTGACTACATCTCTGTGATATACAAGGTTTGCATATTTCTGAACTGATCTCCCAGTATCATTTAGAAGTGAGGCATAACAAATTTACACAAGTGAACACAGCATAACACACTACCATCTACCTTCTGTGACAAAGACAACATTAACTCTCTCCATGCGAACGGCGAAAGAGACGACGTTAACAGCGTTTCACATCAATTACCACCATCAAAATATTGCAAGCAGAAGGCTCTTACACTGAAGACGTGAATGTTGACAAAGAATACCACAATTCTGACGACGGAAGCTATAGGCTGGGTCATTGAGACACCCACTGGACATCCGAGGGGTCTGTGTAGAGGAGAAGAGAGGGTTGGCCGTACTGAGTGAGTTAACGCCTTTCGGAAAATCCCCCGCCTGTCTGACAAAGACAACATACCGCAATTTGTCTCCCTCCTGTGCGACACACCAGATTCACCCTGGGCGAGGCAGAATCCTGACCAGCGGCATAGCCCAGTGCAGTATGCTTCATCAGGCTATGAGTGCATGCATATATATTTGAGAACCTATCAGCGTGGGTTTTTTTGTTTTTTTTCACCACAGAATATTGCCAGGGGACAAGACTTATTTTGCCACTGATTATTTTTCAGTCAAACGTGGAAGAAAAGGTAAGACAGGATTTGAACCCAGACCTTCCTGGCCACTGTGTTGGCTGATAAAACATGTGAACCTTCTTCTTCTTCTGCGTTCGTGGGCTGCAACTCCCACGTTCACTCGTATGCACACGAGTGGGCTTTTACGTGTATGACCGTTTTTACCCCGCCATGTAGGCAGCCATACTCCGTTTTCGGGGGTGTGCATGCTGGGTATGTTCTTGTTTCCATAACCCACCGAACGCTGACATGGATTACAGGATCTTTAACGTGCGTATTTGATCTTCTGCTTGCATATACACACGAAGGGGGTTCAGGCACTAACAGGTCTGCACATATGTTGACCTGGGAGATCGTAAAAATCTCCACCCTTTACCCACCAGGCGCCATCACCGTGATTTGAACCCGGGACCCTCAGATTGACAGTCCAACGCTTTAACCACTCGGCTATTGCGCCCGTCGACATCTGGACCATTCAGCCACCTTCTGCCTTGTGTACTGCAAGGATTACAGGCTTTTGTAACACTCTCTATCTCAACGGCTTTGTTAAGTGTTAACTCCTATTTCATTAGCCAATAACTACGTTCACAAGCCAACCCTTTGAGCACAGTATAAGCTTTAAGCTTGTTGATGCTCTTTTGTCATTCACTGCATTGTAATCATGTGTACTGTTGAATAATTAAAGATAATTTAAACCAGCCCTCTGTGTGTGTCCTTTGCACTGTGCCAATGGCAATTCATTCTAGCTGCTGACACATGGTACAAGTTTCCATGCTTCACAAATCATCTGAAAATGTGTAATGCCAGTTGACATCTCTCTCTCTCTCTCTCTCTCTCTCTCTCCATAGTATGGGCAAATGGCCTGACAATTGAACTATCCTGCATCCTGCGTCTCTCTCTCTCTCTCTCTCTCTCTCCATAGTATGGGCAAATGGCCTGACAATTGAACTATCCTGCATCCTGCGTCTCTCTCTCTCTCTCTCTCTCTCCATAGTATGGGCAAATGGCCTGACAATTGAACTATCTTGCATCCTGCGTCTCTCTCTCTCTCTCTCAATTTTTTCCCCATTCAAATGCACAGAGGATGAAACTGTACATCTAGTTCTGCCCTCTGTTATACTGATGTAAACAATACCTGGTGACGATGACATGCAGATTAATGCACACACCCAGGTAGCGTCTGTTGCACACACACAAATCACACCCACAGAAACACATTGTATGCTCTGTGATCATGTCTCTTACTTATATTGTCCTTGCTATCACAGTATTATCACAATATCTAGTGAGTCTTTTTTTCTTAGTTATTTGTGTGCTGTTCAACACAGTTTTGTGCTCTCTGGGTGAAATAATTGAAACAGCATACCTGAAGGTTGTCACTACCCTGTGTTATTATCCTAATCAACAATGATCATCTTTCTTTTTCTTTTTTTTTCCAAACATTTTTAAAACATCAGACCACTGGGAGCAGCAGGGCACACCAGTTTAGTGCCAGTCTTTTTTTTTTCTTTTTCTTTTTTTTTCAATACTTTTTTTTTCCTGTCTGCAAATATATTTGTTTGCCTGTTAACTCTCTCCATACAAACGGCAAAGAGACGACGTTAACAGCGTTTCACCCCAATTACCACCATCAAAATATTGCAAGCGGAAGGCTCTTATACTGAAGACGTGAATGTTGACAAAGAATACCACAATTCTGATGATGGAAGCTAAAGGTTGGGTCATTCAGACACCCACTGGACATCTGAGGGGTCTGTGTAGAGGAGAAGAGAGGACTGGCCGTACTGAGTGAGTTAAAGTAGATTTTTTCCATATAATTTTGCCAGGAACTACCCCTTAAATTCACAAACAAGTCAGCGTGTAGAAACCAGCACTCCGGCATCCTGTGCAGCCCATTAATGCACAAGAAAAAAACGGTCTCTGCTTCAAATACAACAGATGTGCATCAATTCCATTATAGTGTTTATACTGATAGTTCTGTTGTTGCTTTTTTTTTTAATGAAAAATTTGAAAAATACAAAGTTTCTCAACACTCAACATTATATATTTGGAATGATATTTCATTAATAATCTACTTTGTTATGTGTGCTTCGTAACATGTATTATATGGATGTAAACATAAACACTTAGGGCTCTCTTTGGAGAAACACTCTAAAAAAAATATTACCATTAAATCAATAATATGTCATTATATGTAGTAATCTGCTATGTACAATACATATTATCATTCTAGTACCGCAGCATCTCCTATATAATTTCACGTAATCTGAGATAAATATCTTTTATGGCTTGATAAAAATGTATGTTAATTTGTGATGTTTTTTAAAGACTCTCTATACCATTAAATCAGAAGTTCATGGGAATATAAAAACAAAATGGACTCAAAGAAATGTCTACAGTACATCACTGTACATATACATAATAGATATGTGCGTGCACACACACACACACACACACACACACTACAACAATCAAACAAGGTTGAAATTATGCCACATGCGAATAAAATCTGTAAATCTGGTGAAAAATAACACACACACACACACACACACACACACACACACACACACAAAGGGTGTCAGATTTAGTTTACATCTGTCCTGTACAAAAGGATAAAGAAGTTCACTGAAGATCCAGACAACATAACCCATAAGATGACAATGAATGAGTCAAATTCCATCAGAGAGTGAAGAGGAAAACCAAACACAAACCGGTCAGTTTGAGAGCCTCCAATTCTGACGCACAAGTTGTGCAGTGGAAACTGACAGATGCCTCACCCATGTTGTAAACCACTAGGGACTGTCAGCATACAAATGATGCAGATTCTGTTTTCATGCAGAGATATATGATCCTTTACAGAGGATAAATTCTACTATAAGATCCTTTACAGATTATAAATTCTACTCTGCAATGAAAAGTCATTCTGATAAATTCTACTATATGATCCTTTACGGATTATAAATTCTACTCTGCAATGAAAAGTCATTCTGATACATTGATGGTAATGTTGAAATGTTGTTTCTGATATTCCGTACTTGGACAAAAGAATGCAAAGAGGGTAACACGCTGACCCCCCCCCCCCCCCCCCCCCCTCACACCCTTCTCAAATGGACAAAAACATACTTTTTGATTTGGTATATACATTCAATCAATTTAGATGTCACTATACAAATGTAAGAGCAGATAATGAATATACACACAGTCATTCTGGAGCACACACACACACACACACACACACACACACAGACACACACACACACACACAGATAAGCATTGTGGTGATAGCATACAATGTCACCAACTTTATGTACAGCGACAAGACAGGGCATTGCAATGGAAGGGTCATGGTGTGTGTCACTCTTCCACAGTATTTTTTCTCCAATCAATTTTATTTTTTATTGCCACTGATAGTAATAACATTTTTTTTCATGTGCTTTTCTCCCATCAGACATACTTTTTCTTCTCTTTTTTTTTTCTTTTTAATCATTTTTGTTTTTTAAACCCAAAACACCTTCACATTATTTTTCAAGAGCTGAAAATCATAACTCCTGCTGAGATGGTTTCCGAACACTTCTAACAGATGATTCCATCTGACCGATTCATGCCATAGATAGTTCAAACCTGGATAAACCTCCAGAAACACCTTCTTGCAGAAGACTGGACCAGTAAAACCTCACCTACTGTTTGATTTGTCTTTTTGTACTTGTCAAGCAGCTGCCATCAATTTGTGTGACTTTGAGTGACCATGCATTTGGCTGCAGGTAGATTTCTCCATGTTTTCTAGCAACATTATGTACACACCTCTTCAGGCTTATATAAAAAGAAAAAAAAAAAGAAAGAAAATTACCCCCACACCCAAAACAACATACTTCAACTCTTTTCCATTTATACATTTATCTACAGCTTCAGTTTGCGATTAAAAAAATATTTTAATGTAAAAATAAAGAAGCACCAATAATGTTCCCATTGATTACATATACTAAACAGCTAAAACAAAGTCGCTGAAAAGCTGCTGGTACTTGGTGCTTTACAACAGCAAGTGGGAAGACAACACAAATGTGACATTTTCTAGTTTTAAGCCCTGTTGTCCAAATCAGTTCCATTACATCGCTGCATGTGATAGAAAGAACTGCCCCATTCTTATTTGTTATCTACCCTCGTTTACTGTTCTGTGTGTGTGTGTGTGTGTGTGTGTGTGTGTGTGTGTGTGTGTGTGTGTGCATTGTTAATGCATTGAGCCTTAGAAATATACATGACCATATATATTAATTAATTTCTCTCTCTTTCTCACTTTTCTCTCTTTCCAAATATATATATATATATATATATATCACATATACATACACACACACACACACACACAGACACACACATATATATATATATATATACATATATATATATATATATATATATATATATATATCTTTTTTTTATTACATATTCTCTTCATAGTAGATTCCCAATTACCTCCAGCTATCTCAACTCGGTGTTGCCACAATATACAGACAGGCCAGGACGAGGGAGAGTTGCAGACATCGTCAGATGCAGTCTCTCTCTCTCTTTCATTCCAGTCAGTCACCTCTGGACCCACAGCCGTGGACCCTCCCCATCCGACACGGAAGTCATGGTCATCTTCAACTCCGAAGAACCAACGAACAACAACAACAACAAATCCCAACATTAAAAAAACAACTGGACTACCCACCACAGGCCTGAAGGGCTGGCTCACTGAATGATGCATGCTATGCTGTGACATAGTCATATATCAAACCAGGGTACTGATGTCTCTAGTGCTTCAACAACATGCGCTGCAGCAAAGACGTCTTAACAAATAACTATAATGTCTTCATTTTCCATTTTTAAAAAAAAAGGGATAGAAATGTGCAAACCCATTATTGGTTCTATCTCAATTTACCATAAATACTGATTTGTGCTGGAGAGGTGTGTGAAGATTTTGAGGGGAGGGGAGGGGAGGGGGGGAGGGGGCCAGGGGGGACGGACAGGAGTAGGCATGGTGATGTATAAAAAAAAAATAAAAAATTTTTTTTTAAAGTTTTGAACTGACCACCCCTACTCCTCCTACCCTACCACCTGCTTCAACCCACACTACATCCCCACTCCAGCCACCACAACCTCCCTGGACACAAACAAACAAACAACACTACAAGACTAGGGGAGAATTTCAAGTCCAACATCATTATCAATAAAATGTTACTGCAAAAAAAAAAGAAAAAAAAAAAGGGCTAAGCAGGAAAGTGTTAATGGTACTGTTATACCCATCAATATATTTTTTTTCCCTGGCATTTTGTTATTTCAAACATCACCAACAGCTGGTAAAACAGCACAAAACCAAACCAACCACCAATCTTGGCAGACAAAGCCGCACAGTAAGCATCACAATAACACTTGTAACGTCAACTGCTCATTCCAAACCGCGCTCCCAAAACACAGAAACTGCAGACCTGAGTACAAAGACAGGCAAGAAAATGTATTCTTCGCTGCAGAAAATGTTATCACTTGGCCAGGTTTCTTGTCACTTTACATTCACAGGCAAATCTCAAACACTCACACTATGGCCTCTGTCTGAGTCATGGAATGTTTGGCTTCCAAAAGGACATGAATTCTCATGTTTTAAGGTTAACATGACTGAAATAGGTACCTGTGACTGAAAGAAACGCCAGAATGTTCACACTGCTTGAACATTCTATTTAGCCTTTCTATACATACCATCCCTATTTCATTCTGTTGTTATTGTATTCATTATTATCATTATTGTCATTTTCAACCTATCATCTTTCATGTAATTTTGTTGCTTTTCTTATCAAAAAACAACAACAAAAAACCCCAAAGAGACCCTCCCTCCACATGTACTGAAAACAGAAAAACAGAAAGAGACTTCATTCATGAGAAAACAGAGGCTGGCACAAAACTAACTTACAACTGAATGTAACAGTCTCACTGCTGACCCTCAGTAAGCAGTGCATTATGCCATATACCCACCAAGTTCAACATTTATTCCACACTTTTCCAACTTGCAAGTTAGCCTACAAAGGCAGCAAACAGTGTCACTGTAATCAGTCAGTCAAATGGCTTTATTCTCATAGCTATTTATTTCAGTATAGTTGATCAGTTCCTTCAAATTCCTTCTAAGCTGTGCAATCTTCCAGGTAAAAAAAAAAAAAAAAATAAAAAAATAAAAAAATGAAGATGAAAAATTCCATTGAGTCCTAAAAAAAAAAAAGAAAGAAAGAAAAAAAAAACAGACCAGGAGGACAGAAAGAGTCCTTTGTGAATTCTCAATACTTTTTAAGTTTTATGTTAACTTCTTTTTCTTCGCTTGTGGGCTGCAACTCCAACGTACACTCCTATGTACACGAGTGGGCTTTTATGTGTACGACCGTTTTAAACCCGCCGTGTAGGCTACATCAAGGGGTTATGTTAGCTTAAATTCACTTGAATTAAGTTACGAAAACATCCCTCTTGGAAGGACAATCACTCCTGTTCCAGCCTGTCAAGCCACACCCGACATTGTATCAATCACCACCCCAGTCTACGGCGGACGACCATCACCCCACAGCCGCCTGCATGCAGAGTCGTGACTAGGAACTGCCAACAGCATCCTCTGCCTGTCCCCGTTACCACTTCTCCATCGCCGCAGGGCTTGGGAAAGCTGGGTGTTGAAGGCTATCTCGTCGTTCCGACATTAGCCTGGTTGCCTGACCAGCACAGGTGACTTTTTTTTTTTAGTGAGGAGTTGTGCAGTCCCTTCCCCACTCTCTCGCCTACCGACGCTCACAGTCCCACAGGTGCAGATACTGCCACGTGTATCACCACCCAGAGTGTGGTTAAAACATACATGCATACATGTGACTGATCAAACGCAAAGAAGCCAACATCAACACCAGATGGGAGAAATACACTTGTTACAGTTACTACTGACCATACGACACTTTTCCTGACACAGAACAAGTCGTCAGCATGACTGTGGAGGAAAATGAGGGCTGTCAACAACTCTTCCATTCATTATGAACTGACTTAACAAAGACGCAGCCTTTTAAAGAAAAAGAAAAGAAGAAAAGAAAAGCAAGTGGGATGGGGAAGGCTTATTGTGAGTGGCATTTGATGGCCAGCTGATTGCCTAGCAACTGAGGTTTTCAGAAGGTTAAATGAGGGTATTTCCTATACATCTGGCACATTCACACGACAAACCAAACCCCACCTCAACCCCTAAAAAACAACAACAAAATCATGAACATCAGAACTATTCTTTAAAACAATTTCAACAAAACTTTCAATCAATTAAAAGAAAGAAAAAAGAAAAGAAAAGGAAAGTCTCCATTTGCTGATAAGTCGATTTTTAATGAGAAGCGCATGGGTGACCGAACGCCTGATACGCCCGCTGGTTCAGTGGTCCACTTGTAAGCCTGACCCTTCATTCCCATTATGTTTTATCAGTCCTAATTAACGACAAAGCAACAGGCTACACTTCACTTCTGTCTCTGCTTTTTTGCTGGAAAGGTCATGACAGTATCTATCACCCTGTTTGAGTTTGGCTCCTCTATATCTTTCACTGGTCGACAGCTGATTAAAAAACGCCAGTGTGAAAGTTCCTCTACACCTATCACTTGGCTACAACCAGGAAACTCATGATGCCGATGTGAAGGTTTACCCCCACAGAGGATCGAAAACAGGAGGGTTATGAAGACAGACTGTTATTTGCTTTGACACATGAGACAATGTTTTAAACTCCTAGTGGCTACACACAGCCAACTATCCTATTCAAAACTGACTCTGTTTTAAACCCTCGCTGGGAGATAATGGTGGGAATTCCAATTCCAGCAGCTCAGTGCACATAGCATGGTTACAGCCTAATCTACCTTCAAAAAAAAGGAAAGATAACTTGTGTTCCTGTCAGATGCAGAAGCAAAAAAACAAACAAAAAATCACTTACCTTTATGTGACCCTTGCGCTATCGAAAAAAAACAACAACAAACAACTGTCACACGTAATACTGTGAGATAATTCAATGGAAATCCAGCGCTGTTTATGCCAGGCATTCAAGCCAGATCACTCTATTCAAACCATGAATAAAGGAAGAAAAAATCATACATCAGTTTCTCATGTTCCGGTAAAACTAAAGCAGACCCTCTGATGACAACTGACTGTCACAGAAACATAAAAAATTAAATTTAAAAGGATTAGAAAAAAATTTTAAGAAAATTAATACTATTTCCTGACTTTGTCAAACAAACACACGAAAAAAAAAAAAACAACAACAAAAAGCAAACTCAACTCCAGCTCAGTAACATTTTTTGGAACAGATTCTACCCCAGGACATCAGTGAATTTTCCACACAGGTTAACAAATTGACGTTAACACACAACTTCATACCATCGTTCACATGTCCATTCACACAGTCATGACCTATGCCTGTGCTCCTTTCCCCTGAAAGCTGGATCTTTGATGACAACAATGTTGCAGTCTGTCAATCACTGTGAGTCGTTTGAATTACAGTACACAATGTTCTAACTTTTAACGATCAGTCAATGTACAAACAAACTGATAAATGACAAAACGTTTGCAGTCTGTCAGTCACTGCAGGTCTTTGAATTACATCATATTTTAACTATAACAATCAATCAATATACAAACATGTTGATGCAGCTGATGCAAAGTGATATCCCGATACATGTTCCATAAATATCTCAGCTACTACTACTATACACCATCATCAAATATTATGTTTGTTCTACACACAAGTTACAAGTCTTATCCTGAACGGCAACACTGCAAAAAATGAATCAAGGAACTAACCCGATATCTTTTTTCCCCTTACAAACATCAAACGATTCCTACTCTAGGACAGGCACAGTTGTTGAGAGATACTAAGTCCTCTGCTCCCTGCACCTCCCCCCACTCTCCCTTCTACGCCCCCTCCGCACCCCCCCTCCTCACATGGAGGAGTGGGAAGGACTGTGCCGCTGGAGGGAAGGAGGGAAGGCAGCTTCCCCTTGCTGCTTCTGCTGCTGGAGTCTGGACAGAGGATGACTTTTCCCATGCAGCTTGCGAACCTTGACCCCATCAGCCACCTCCAGCTCCTGAACCCTGGGCGTGCCGCTGGTCAGGTAGGTGGCGTGGTCTGCCGAGCGAGGTCGCCGGGACAGTCGGGAAGGTTCAGAGGTGGACGCTGTGGCAGAGTAGGACACCTGGTAGTGGGGCTGAGATTCCGGAGCATCACTGACACGATGCTCTTCCACCGACCTGGAAGTCACCACCCACGGTTTCTTCTTCTCCCTCATCACCACAGAACGACTGCCATCGTCCACACAGGCAGAGGGCGCCGTGTGGGAGGCTGAGGCCAGCGACACCTCCCCGTCACTACTGTCACAGTGAACACCGCTCCCTTCAAACCTTCCTCGCAAATGTTTCACCACTGAAAGCGCTTGTTCACCTCCTTCCCCCAGTCCCACACAGCTGGGAGGGCTGGAGCCAGCCATGCAGGCCTCGGCAGAACTCTGAGGCATGATTCTGCGTTCCTCCAGCACCACTGGCTGCCCCGAACAGTCTGCCGGGTGAGGGAGAGACACTGGTTGTTGTGAAGGCTGAGAGAGCTGCCGTTCAATGTTGGACAGGAAGTCTGGAGAGGGGGTGAACAGCGATGATCCCAGTTCTGCCTTGGTGCTGGGCTTCTTCCCCCCTGCCTGGCCCGAGTCACTGTCGATGATGACGATCTTGCGCTCCAGCTTGGGCTTGTGGGTCTCCTTCTCAATGGTCTTCACCAAATGTCTGACCAGACTGGTCCCCCCCTGGCTGTCCTCCTCTTCCCGTCTGGGTGGGGAGGACACAAACGTTGAGCCGATCTCTCTGATCATGGCCAGAGTCTCTTGATCATAGTGACACTCCTTGGTGGGTCTCCGGGTGGAGGGGAAAGAGTGGGCATACGGGCGAAAGGGAAACTTTGAAGTCCCTCCCTCCTCCCAGTGATCTTCTTCAGCAGGATCGCTGCAGTGCTGCTGGTGGTGGTGGTGCCTCTCCAAGGCGTGTGGCACGGCCGCCTGAGGTCTGCCGTCCTCCCTGCTGCTGTCAGTGACAGACTCCTGGCCCGGCTTCCTCCATGCTCCACCAGACATAAACTGCTGCTGCTGCGGCGTCCTACTACCCTCTCTGCCTCCGCATTCACCCACCTCCAGTGGAGCGGCAGGTGAAGGGGGTGTGCACAGCTGTGCACACGGAATGTGGTGTGCGTGTCCTAGACTAGGATCAGGCGTGACGACGTTGACACTGACGCTGCCAGGCTCAAAGGTGTCCTCAGCACCCAGGGTCATGGCTTCAGGGGGGTGGTGGTGGTGGGGGTGGGAGTGGTCCGGCGGCCAGCGCCCCCCTGTCCTCTCGGGGTCCTCCAGGCTGGCCACGCTCCCCGTGCTGCCGTGCAACAGGGAGTGGTGGTGGCTCTCCCAGCTCGACTTGTTCTCAATTTCTGGGGCACCCAACACAACCGCATCAGTACTATCACCATCAGAGTGGAACACGTGTAAACATGATTAACACACACACACACACACACACACACACAGACGCACACATACATCCGCACACATTTGCGCACACACACACGTGTGCACACACACACGTGTGCACACACACACTATCACACAAACTGATCTGAAAACTTAGTGTCACTGTCATTCATAAAATGCACACGCATACATGCACACATACACACACACATACAATCACATACACACACACGCACATATGCTTGAATGCATGCACACACAAAAACACACACACTTTCCATCAATTACCAACACTGTTTAGAAAACCTTTTCCTCAATAGGAGCATTATCACTTAGCCACCACATGCTTACATGTAGACATGAGAAAAGTTTTGTACATGCACATGCATGTGTATGAGTGTGTGTGTATGCAAATGTCTGCATGCATGCATGCATATGTACACATGTATGTGTGTGAGTCTTTGCAAATTTACATATGTTTGTGCATATGTAAAAAAAAACAAAAACAAAACATGCATGTGCACTTTGAGCAAAGACACTGGTGCATGTGTCAAAACTTGTGCAAGTGTACTCATGGGCATGGTGAAATTGTGCATGTACATATTTCATGTGTAAAAATGAATGAATAATGTCTCTCAAAATAAGCGGTTCAATTCATTAAAAAAGACAAAAAATTACTTCTTTTTTTTTTTTAAAATAAAGAAAACAACAACAACAAAAATGGGAATGTAACATCACAATTAACTACTACTACTACTACTATCCCTCAACTACTATTCCAGCTACAACTAATAATAAATAACAACAACACTATTTTCTTCATAATACTGCACTAAAAGAGAGAAATGGAGGTTGAAAGACACAAACAGTGACAAGAAAGAAGGAAACCAGTGAAATCATCACCATTAATCAACCGCATGCATCAAAACACCACCAAAAACAACCAGTTCACTTAAAAAACAAACAACACCACGTCAAGCCCACAAGGAAGAAAACCAGACAGAGAAGGGTGTAGGTATGCAGGCAGGCAGGTAGGCAGGCAGGAGAGCAGAACCCAAACCTTGCTTCTGACGACGTACTATCCCCGCTTTCACCGGCACCGTCTCTTCTCCAAAAGTGTACACAGTGACCCCTGCCTCCTCCCCCTCCTCCTCCACTCCCGCACACCCCTCCGTCCTCCCGCCCTCCATGTCCTCCACATCGTCCGTGCTGCTCTCCCCTACGTGGTGGTCCAGTCTAAACACGCCCCCTTCACCCTCCACTCTCTCAACCTTCGCTTCCTCCTCCTCCTCCGCCACCTCGCTCGCCTTTTCCGGGGGAGGGGAGACGATCGGGGTGCAGGTTTTGCGGCGCTCGGAGTCGCGGTCCTTGTTGGTTTCGCGCTCTTCCCGCAGGCTGGACGAGCGCTTGACGGACTTCGCACCGCTGTCTGTGTCGTCTCCCTGAAGTCTGTTAGGAGTGAGAGCGTGCAGAGAGATCTTAACATGCCTGAGAGGGGGTGGGGGGTGGGGGGGGGGGAGTGGGAGTGGGGGACAGGGGGTGGGAGGTGAACAATGAGTAGGTTGATGCTGGTGCAAAGATTCTGTGGGGACCATTGTCAGATGTGTCAGTGTGTAATGCAGAACAATGTGGAGGATGCATAAGAAATTTGTCTTCCACCAACAGCATGCACAGCAAATGAAAAAAAAAAAAAAAGGAGGGGGGGGGGGGGGATATATGTAAATACAAAATTTTCCAGAACATACACAACTAAACCATGGGGACATGCAAAACAAACCAATTAAACAAATGCAACGGAAGGAATATATCATAATGAAGGTGAAACAGATGTATTACAATTCAACTTCAAACAAGAACAAACAATTAACTCTCTTACAAATGCAACAGAAGGAATGCGAACAATAAACATGATGTCAACATTCAAACAAGAACAAACGATTAAAGATCTTATCCATAAAACCACACTGCAGCTGTTAGCCTGCTATTTTTGGTTATTTTTCTTTTAAAGAAACAAACTTCAAACCATGTGAGCAAGCAGTTTCCCACTGGACTTAAAAAACCAGGATCCTTGGAATCTCAGGCCAAAAAATTTCTGGAGTCTATCTATCTATCTATCTATCTGTCTATCTATCTATCTATCTATCTATCTATTTAAATCATATCTTGGTCTCCTATAGTTTACACAACTAGTTCTAGTAAATCAACTATGAGTGCCTTTCTTTTTATACAGTTATCAAAACTTAGCATCTGCATGAAGAAGCACAAGCAATGGGACGCCAAGACGTGTGCATTTCCAATGAAGATCCAGTCAGTATAAAACTGAAAGTTCTCCTAACAATCCGAAGCATGATACAGAAAATGCATTTATTACTGAATCTATTTTGTCTAAAAGAACAAACACCACCCTTTTTTTTTCCTGAGAAAAAGAAAATAATAATCCAACAAACAAAACAAATTCTATTCATAATGATAAACACAGACATTAAACAAGAAACTAAACAAGACTAAAACAGGGGCCATATAACAAATCATGCATGACTTACACACAATGTACAACAACTTTAGAATGAACATGTTTAATCTTAATGTGACTGCAGCCTTCAAAATAACATTCACTGAATCTTTGATATTTCAGTGTGTCTCATCCAACCTTTTCCCAGAAATTTCAAACACAAACGCTTTACTTACCTTAGAAAGAAACTACTACTTTCTGAAATGTCACCCCCACCCCCCACCCCCAGATACCCTGCCCTCCATCTCCCCATCATCCCACCATCTCCCCATCATCCCACCATCTCCCCATCATCCCACCATCTCCCCATTCCTCCCAACCAAAACCACACACCATTCATTCACTCAATGGTTACTGGTTAATCAAAGGGTGCACAATTTCAAAAAAACAAGTCCTCAGCTGCTCCTGTCTACTTACTTTTGTCGCTCTTCGATCTCCTGCAGGGTTCGCCGAACAGTGCCGGGTGTCACCAGGACGTCCTCCAGCTCGTACACCCTCCTGGCCTGCTCGTCTGTGTCCATGCTTTCCTCGTCCACAGTCGTAGGACACTCCCCGGCAGGCCCATGGCCCCCTGCCTGCGGCAGCTCTGCCCCACCAACGCTGAGTGGCGCCCTGGGCGTGTTGTCATCCCCCTGCCCCGAATCCTCCACCACGCCTTTCTTCGCTTCCTCGCACACCTGCTCCGCCGACCCACAGACTGCAGACGGAACTGCGTTCATCTCGTGACATTTTGCGGCTCCGTCTGGTGGTGGTGACGAGGCAGCAGTGGTGGTGGGCGCGCTTTGTGCGAACCCCTCGCGCAGGTTCCGGACCTTGCCCGGGTTCCAGGGGATCTGCTCCCGGTTGTAGTACTGGTGGACGCCCAGGTCTGACACGCCCACTCCCCTTCTGATCTGCCTCTCCTTCAGCCGGTGGAGGGTCCTCCCTGTTCTCACCACCACCATCACCACCACCACCATCACCGCCGCTTTCACATCGTGCCTGCGACGATGCCTCCGCCTCGGCTTCAGAGCCCACCACGAACACTGCGCGCGACTTGTCTGAGGTGGTGGTGGTGGTGGGGGAGGGGTGTCCCTGTTCGCTGTCCTTGACCCCCCTCCCACCATCCGCCGTTTGGTCCTCACCCTCCTTCACCTCCATGGCTTCAGGATCCGTGCTCGATTCTCCGGGCAGCTCTAGTTTGATCCATGATGTGTCCGACTTGATTCTGGAAGACGTTCCAGGGGCCTCCACGGTCAGCGTCTGCGAGGTTGGCCGGGGGGAGGGGTCCTTCTTTTCCCCCCCAGCAGGTCTGGCAGTGGGGACGGGGCAGGGGAGGGACACAGGGGGCTGCTCTGTCAGGGGAGAGGGCATGTCCGGCAGGGACTCCTCCATGGAGTCGGCGCTCCGGGAGTCTGTCTCAAAGTCCGGCTCCATGCCCGTGTAGCTGTGGTCTGTGCTCTTGCCTGCTGGCACACACGTACACGTTAACAATGCATCACTGCAAGGTACAACAATATGGTACACTGCGTAGCGTGCTACACGTATCACTGTGTAGTTCATTGTACACAGACATTAACATTGCATTGCATACTACACATAAACATTAACGCTATATACTCATCAACAAGCAGTCAAAGGGCTGAACACACGATAATCATCACCAACACTCTGATAAATTTCCAAATATACCCCCCATACCCCCTGCCCACACATCCCTGAATACCCCTTTCCAAGGCAAAAAGAGTACAAAAACACAAAACACTCACGGAGCAGGATCTCCTCTTCCGGCGACAGGGGCTGGGCAGCCCAGTCAGAACCTGACATTATCCGGAAGAGACTGTCGCCTAAAAAAATCCCCTGCTGTCCGCCCTCCACCTCCTCCCCCTCCGCTCCATCCAACAGGTCGTGCTCCGACTTGGAGCGGAAGATGTGCCGCTTGTTGCTGGAGCCACCGTGTTGGGGAAACAATGAAGACAGGAAAATGAATGGACAAAGAAATAATAATAATGATAATAATGGATACCTGTTCAACGCTTGCCTCCCTTAAAGGGAGCTAGAAGCACTTTACAATGTAACCACCATGTTGGAGACAATGAAGAAAGGAATGAATGGATGAATAAATGATAATAATGATAATAATGGATACTTGCTGAACGCTCGCCTCCCTTAAAGGGAGCTAGAAGCACTTTACAATGTAACCACCATGTTGGAGACAATGAAGAAAGGAATGAATGGACGAATAAATAATAATAATGATAATAATGGATACTTGTTCAACGCTTGCCTCCCTGGAGCTAGAAGCACTTTACAATGTAACCACCATGTTGGAGACAATGAAAAAAAAAAGAATGAACAAAGAAATAATTATAATAATAATAATAATAATAATAATGGATACTTGCTCAGCACTTTCCTCCCTGAAAGGGAGCTCAAAGCGCTCTACAAGAAACATCAAACACACACACACACACACACACACACACACACACACACACACACACACACAAACATTCAAAAGGAAAAAGAACAGAAAAAGAAAATGAATAATTAAATAAATAAGTAAACAAATAAATAAATAAATAAATGAATAAATGAATTACAATTTTTGTTTAGGTTGATGGTGGTAATCAATGAATGAAAATATGTCCTTCTGGATTGGTTTTTTTTTTTTTAAAAATCTGTTTGATAAACAAAGAAATCACTAGATAAATAAAAACATGTTAAGTTTGAAGGTAATAAATAAATTAATAAAAAATATGTTAAACTGGATTTACTTTAATTTTGACCAAAAAAAAAAATTAATCAAGAAAGAAAAAGAGATGTTAAGCCTGACTGGTGGGTTTTTTTTTTTGGTTTTTTTTTTGTGTTTTTATTGGGATGGGGTCCGGCAGGGTGGGGGTGGGGGTGGGGGAGGGAGGTGTGGGGGAAAGAGAAGGATATGAACGGAGTGATGTAAGTTGAACAGCTGTATATCATCAACAAAGTCAGTGATGGCAATTTTCTATCTTATTTTATTTTTCAGAACTTATTTGTGTGTGTGTGTGTGTGTGTGTTTGTGTGTGTGTGTGTGTGTGTGTGTGTGTGTGTGTGTGTGTGTGTGTGTGTGTGTGTGTGTGTGTGTGTGTGTGTGTGCATGCATGTGTTGTTGTTGTTGCTTTCAGATTAAACAAGAGCACAACAAAACAAACTCCACTTTGTTCACCTTGCATTCAGAATGCCTTCATACGTCTGAAGCTGCTCCATGAAGCCTTTGTTGGGTCGGATGCAGCTCCGTCGCTCTTTGACAAAGGCGAAGGCTTCGTCCAGGGACCACTGATTCTCCTTCATTAAGTACGCTATCACCTGTAGCAATCACCATATTACGTAGGCTATCACCTGTAGTAATCACCAAATTATGTAGGCTATCACCTGTAGCAATCACCATATCATGTAGGCTATCACCTGTAGCAATCACCATATTATGTAGGCTATCACCTGTAGTAATCACCATATCATGTAGGCTATCACCTGTAGCAATCACCGTATTATGTAGGCTATCACCTGTAGCAATCACCATATCATGTAGGCTATCACCTGTAGCAATCACCGTATTATGTAGGCTATCACCTGTAGCAATCACCATATTATGTAGGCTATCACCTGTAGCAATCACCATATCACGTAGTCTATCACCTGTAGCAATCACCATATTATGTAGCCTATCACCTGTAGCAATCACCATATCACGTAGTCTATCACCTGTAGCAATCACCATATTATGTAGCCTATCACCTGTAGCAATCACCATATTACGTAGCCTATCACCTGTAGCAATCACCATATCATGTAGGCTATCACCTGTAGCAATCACCATATTACGTAGCCTATCACCTGTAGCAATCACCATATCATGTAGGCTATCATCTGTAGCAATCACCATATCACGCAGGCTATCACCTGTAGCAATCACCGTATTATGTAGGCTATCACCTGTAGCAATCACCATATTATGTAGACTATCACCTGTAGCAATCACCGTATTATGTAGGCTATCACCTGTAGCAATCACCATATCATGTAGGCTATCACCTGTAGCAATCACCATATTATGTAGGCTATCACCTGCAACAATCACCATATTACGTTAGGCTATTACCTGCAACGATCATCATATTACGTAGGCAATCACCTGCAGCAATCACCATATTACGTAGGCTATCACCTGCAGTAATCAACATGTCATGCTGGCAATCACCTGCAGCAATCACCATATTACGTAGGCTATCACCTGCAGTAATCAACATGTCATGCTGGCAATCACCTGAAGCAATGATCATATTATGTTGGCTATCACTTGCAGCAATGACTATCACAGAATTGTTCACTGTCTGGATCATGTCTATATATCTTCTTCTTCTTCCTTTTTGGTCTGCAACTCCCATGTTCACTCATATATACATGAGTGGGCTTTTACGTGTATGACTGTTTTTACCCCGCCAAGTAGGCAGCCATACTCCTTTTTCGAGGGTGTATGCTATCACCTGCACAAGTCTTCATCACAGACTTGTCCACATCCTCTTACACACCGTTCACGCAGAGAAATAAATCTAATGCACAGGGGTGAAACTAAGTCTACGAACATTCCTTTTCAAGCAGTTTCAGCATTTATTCATTCTATAGGCCATATTCTCTGGGTCAACATCTATATATTCCATGCACGTGTGTGCATGCAGTATGTTTCTTTCTTTCTTCAGTTAAACATCTTTTCACTGGTAAGCGATATCAGACAGAGGGAGTGGGAGGTGAGGGATCAAGTACGCACGTTAAAGATCCTGTAATCCATGTCAGCGTTCGGTGGGTTATGGAAACAAGAACATACCCAGCATGCACATCCCCGAAAGCAGAGTATGGCTGCCTACATGGCGGGTTAAAAACGGTCATACACGTAAAGTCCACTCACGTATATACGAGTGAACGTGGGAGCTGCAGCCCACGAACGCAAAAGAAGAAGAAGCAGAAGAAGAAGAAGCAGAGGAAGCACAAGCGTGGAATGTAAAAGAAACAAAACAAGTGATGACTCACAGTAGACGCCGAGCGACTGATCCCCATTTTGCAGTGCACCAGTACTTTGGAGCCGTGTTTCCTGGGAAACAATTTGAAAAAAAACATGTACTTTGGAGCCGTGTTTCCTGGGAAACAATTTGGAAAAAAACATGTACTTTGGAGCCGTGTTTCCTGGGAAACAATTTGGAAAAAAACATGTACTTTGGAGCCGTGTTTCCTGGGAAACAATTTGAAAAAAAACATGTATTTTGGAGCCATGTTTCCTGGGAAACAATTTGAAAAAAACCCATGTACTTTGGAGCCATGTTTCCTGGGAAACAATTTGGAAAAAAAACATGTACTTTGGAGCCATGTTTCCTGGGAAACAATTTGGGGAAAAAACATGTACTTTGGAGCCGTGTTTCCTGGGAAACAATTTGGAAAAAAAACATGTACTTTGGAGCCGTGTTTCCTGGGAAACAATTTGGAAAAAAACATGTACTTTGGAGCCGTGTTTCCTGGGAAACAATTTGAAAAAAAACATGTATTTTGGAGCCATGTTTCCTGGGAAACAATTTGAAAAAAAACCATGTACTTTGGAGCCATGTTTCCTGGGAAACAATTTGGAAAAAAACCATGTACTTTGGAGCCATGTTTCCTGGGAAACAATTTGGGAAAAAAACCATGTACTTTGGAGCCATGTTTCCTGGGAAACAATTTGAAAAAAAAAACATGTACTTTGGAGCCATGTTTACTGGGAAAGAATTTGAAAAAACCATGTACTTTGGAGCCATGTTTCCTGGGAAAGAATTTGAAAAAAACATGTACTTTGGAGCCATGTTTCCTGGGAAACAATTTGAAAAAAACATAAATCAAAGGGAAAAAATGAGGGACAAACAGAAGAGGAGGAGAAAAAAACAGAAGACGATAAAGTCAAAGAAGAAGAAAAAAAGAAGACAATAAAGTCAAAGAAGAGGAAAAAAAGAAGACGATAAAGTCAAAGAAGAGGAAAAAAAGAAGACGATAAAGTCAAAGAAGAGGAAAAAAAGAAGACGATAAAGTCAAAGAAGAGGAAAAAAAGAAGACAAAAAAGAAGAAATAAACAGGTCAACGACAAAAAATTACTGGATTTATTCTCACACACCCCCCCCCCAACCAAAAAAAAAAATCATCAACAAAACTTCCATCTATGTGAATACATTCCTACTTCAGTCAATAATCAAAATTTTGTTGCTGCTGTTGTTGTTGTTGTTAAAAGCTAAAACATGTATTTATTCAAAATAAAATACAAGTAAATCAAACAGCACCACCCTGCACAAAGCATAAAAAAAACACTTAAAAATACAAAACAAACAAAAAACATGATCATCACACCACTCACTTGGCCTCATCACCCCACTCACTTGGCCTCATCACACCACTCACTTGGCCTCATCACACCACTCACTTGGCCTCATCACACCACTCACTTGGCCTCATCACCACCACTCACTTGGCCTCATCACCACCACTCACTTGGCCTCATCACCACCACTCACTCATCACCACCACTCACTTGGCCTCATCACCACCACTCACTTGGCCTCATCACACCACTCACTCATCACCACCACTCACTTGGCCTCATCACCACCACTCACTTGGCCTCATCACCACCACTCACTCATCACCACCACTCACTTGGCCTCATCACCACCACTCACTTGGCCTCATCACCACCACTCACTCATCACCACCACTCACTTGGCCTCATCACCACCACTTACTTGGCCTCATCACTCACTTGGCCTCATCACACCACTCACTTGGCCTCATCACACCACTCACTTGGCCTCATCACCACCACTTACTTGGCCTCATCACCACCACTCACTTGGCCTCATCACTCACTTGGCCTCATCACACCACTCACTTGGCCTCATCACACCACTCACTTGGCCTCATCACACCACTCACTTGGCCTCATCACACCACTCACATGGCCTCATCACCACCACTTACTTGGCCTCATCACCACCACTCACTCATCACCACCACTCACTTGGCCTCATCACACCACTCACTTGGCCTCATCACCACCACTCACTTGGCCTCATCACCACCACTCACTTGGCCTCATCACACCACTCACTTGGCCTCATCACCACCACTCACTTGGCCTCATCACCACCACTCACTTGGCCTCATCACCACCACTCACTTGGCCTCATCACTCACTTGGCCTCATCACACCACTCACTTGGCCTCATCACACCACTCACTTGGCCTCATCACCACCACTCACTTGGCCTCACCACTCACTTGGCCTCATCACATGGCCTCATCACACCACTCACTTGGCCTCACCACCACCACTCACTTGGCCTCATCACATGGCCTCATCACACCACTCACTTGGCCTCATCACCACCACTCACTTGGCCTCATCACTCACTTGGCCTCATCACTCACTTGGCCTCATCACATGGCCTCATCACCACCACTCACATGGCCTCATCACCACCACTCACTTGGCCTCACCACTCACTTGGCCTCATCACCACCACTCACTTGGCCTCATCACCACCACTCACTTGGCCTCATCACACCACTCACTTGGCCTCATCACCACCACTCACTTGGCCTCATCACCACCACTCACTTGGCCTCATCACCACCACTCACTTGGCCTCATCACCACCACTCACTTGGCCTCATCACATGGCCTCATCACACCACTCACTTGGCCTCATCACACCACTCACTTGGCCTCATCACCACCACTCACTTGGCCATATCACCACCACTCACTGGGCACACCACTCACTTGGCCTCATCACTCACTTGGCCTCATCACCACCACTCACTTGGCCTCATCACTCACTTGGCCTCATCACCACCACTCACTTGGCCTCATCACCACCACTCACTTGGCCTCATCACACCACTCACTTGGCCCTGTTGATGAACTTGTAGGTCTTCAGCCAGTGTTTCATCAGCTCCGAGTCTTCCTGATCGTACAGACGGACGTTGCAGTATTGGAACATGCCGGTGAAGAAGTTGTCGATCTCTCGGGTGATGTTCAAGATGTACTTAATCCTGAAACACAAAACAAGACAACATCCACAATACCCTTCAAGATGTACTTAATCCTGAAACACAAAACAAGACAACATCCACAATACCCTTCAAGATGTACTTAATCCTGAAACACAAAACAAGACAACATCCACAATACCCTTCAAGATGTACTTAATCCTGAAACACAAACAAGACAACATCCACAATACCCTTCAAGATGTACTTAATCCTGAAACACAAAACAAGACAACATCCACAATACCCTTCAAGATGTACTTAATCCTGAAACACAAAACAAGACAACGTCCACAATACTCACTGATGGTGGATGAAGTGAGGTTTGTTTAACCCTTTCACCGCCAGTCAATTTAGAGTACAAAATTCCCTTGTGGCTAAGAATAGCTGGGGATTCCCCTTGCAATGCATAGAAAATACGGCCTATCCTACCACCGAACATTAAGAGCACACTCTATGGTCATGAGACTATGGCGGAAGAGGAGGAGGAGGTAGATGGAGGAGGAGATAATGATGCTGATGATGATGACAATGATGATGATGATGATAATGACAAGACAATGATGTCAAAATGATGATGATGTTGATGGTGATGACGACGATGATGATAATGACCACTAAACTGATGATGACAACGATGATAATGATGATGACGACGACAACAATGATGATGACAATGACAATGATGATGATAATGACAAGACAATGACATCGCAACAATGTTAATGACTGTGATGATGACAATAATGACAACAATGCTGATGATGACAACGAAGATGATGATAATGAAGACGACAATAACGATGATTACGATGAAAATGACAATAACGACAATGATGATGATGATGATGATGACGACAACAATGACAATGATGATGATTATAACGACAACCATGATGACAATGCCGATGATGATCATAACAACAACAACAACGATTGCGATTATCATGACAACAATGACGACAATGATGACAACAACAATGACAACAACAACAACAGACAAAACAAAACAAGCCACCCAGAGCACGGACCCCAGCTGCTGCAGCTCCTCCAGGTTGGAGGCATTCCACTCGGAGCCCAGGTAGAGGAAGTCGAGGATGCGGGAGGGGGCGTCCATCTGGCCCAGGATGCGGATCAGCTCCTCGTCAAAGTAGTTCCGGTACTCGTCCAGCTTCATGTTCAGGGCCTCCTCCACCTCCAGGCGCAGCTGTGTGGTTCAAAACATGAACAACCTTTAACTCTCTCCATACGAACGGCGAAAGAGACGACATTAACAGCGTTTCACCCCAGTTACCATCATCAAAATATTGCAAGCGGAAGGCTCTTATACTGAAGAGGTGAATGTTGACAAAGAATACCACAATTCTGACGACGGAAGCTAAAGTTTGGGTCATTGAGACACCCACTGGACATCCGAGGGGTCTGTGTAGAGGAGAAGAGAGGACTGGCCGTACTGAGTGAGTTAACTGTTTCAACGGTACATGGAGAGACACAATACGATGCAAAACAAAGACAGAAGGAGCATCAACAAAGCTCAGAGCTGACCACTGTGCTTACAACCCTGCGCTTCAATCGCGGCTGCTTCACACACGCACGCACGCACACATGCATGCATGTATGCACATGCACATACAAGCACACACATGCATGCATGCACACTCACACACATACATGCACACACACACACACATACACACACACACACAAACACACGCATGCACACACACACACACACACACACACACTAATACAGAAATGACACAGACAGACAAATCAAAACCACACACACGCACACACATACACACGGTTGTGCGACACTACCGCGAGCGACATTACCGCGAGTAACACTACCGCGTGCAACACTAACGCGAGTGTAACCCTACCGCGAGTATCACTTCCGCGAGTAACACTTCCGCGCGTGCACCGTTGTCGCACGTTTAACACTACCGCGTGTAAGACTACTGCGTGTAACACTTCCGCGCGTGCAGCATTGTCGCGCACTTTGTTTCAAACAGGTGCTGGTCACTACCGCAAAGAGAGAGTGGAAGTTCACTCAAGTGAGTTTGAGCGGCCACAAGAGAGAGTGTAAGTTCTTTTGGTTAGCACAACAAGCGTTGAGTTAGTGTTCAAGGACAGTGTTCTTCTGTCGAACACGCACTTTGCTTCAAACGTTGGCCATGGAGGTAATAAAGTCTCGTTACTCCAATGACAAGATCCTCTACAACTGGTATATTTACCGTCGAGACCGTATAAATAAAACAACGGTCAACTGGCGCTGCGTACAGGACACATGTAAAGGGAGAATCAGCACACCGCTTGACTACCGCAATGGTGCGGTCCCCAATGTAAAATATGACCACAACCACCCTGCCAACCCAGCTGACGTCCAGAAGCAGAAAAGTGTTGCTGAGATGAAAGAAAGAGCCGCTGCTACCGATGCACCACCTCGAAGGTTAATTGGTGAAATGATGGCAAATTTGACTGATGAGACGCTGACCAATTTGCCACAGAGATCATCACTCAGGCGAACAATTCAGAGAAAACGGAAAAGAGATGATGCCTTTCCCCCTCTGCCACGAAATTTGGAAGACTTCGAAATTCCGGAACAATTCAGAGACGTTCTAGTTGGAGGCACTCAAGTTAGGTTTCTATTGCATGATACAGGTGACGCTGATAATGATGTTGAAGAAGAAGAAAACCGGTTGAAACGCATTATCCTCTTCAGAACCGACGAAATGTTGCGGTTTATGACTGCAAACTCTAACTGGATGGCCAACGGCACGTTCAAAGTAGCACCACAACTGTTCTTTCAGCTGTACACCATTCATGTCATTAAAGGCAACCATGTCTTCCCATGCTTGTATGCTCTTCTGGCAGGAAAGAACAGACGGACATATGATGAAATGTGGCGCCTTATCAAAATGTACGCACCAAATCTGAACCCACGGTTTTGCATCCTTGATTTTGAACTGACAGCCAAAGCCGCAATCATCGCGGCGTTTCCAGACATCGAGGTGAGAGGATGCTTCTTCCACTTATGCCAGTCAATCTGGAGAAAGATACAGGATCTTGGGTTACGACTCACCTATACCGACGACGAAGACACCCGGCTGTACTGCCGCATGCTCGCATCATTGGCATTTTTATCACCAGAGAAGATCACAGGGCATTTCGAGAAACTGCAGGAAGACATGAGTGAAAGAGACATGGACCCATGCTTGGGTGAACTCTATGACTACTTTGAGGACAATTATGTTGGAAGATTCCGCCGTGGGAGAAGACGGGACCCAAATCCCACGCGGGCCCCTCCACGTTTTTCTCTCCAGTTTTGGTCAGTTCGAGACAGGAACCAAGTCGATCTCCCGCGTACAAATAATAAACTGGAAGGCTGGCACAGGGGCTTGCAATCAATGTTTGACGGCCCGAATCCATCCATCTGGAAATTCATCGCCGGAATCCAAAAAGAACAAAGTCTGCAGCACGGTGTTAAAATTCAAATGGAAGGAGGTCACCCTGGCCCAACGTCAAAGAAACATTTCTCGGCCATCAATAAACGACTCCAGACGCTCATCCAGTCGTACGAACAGGCTGAAGACAACGAGGACGGGGATGGTGATGAAGAAGGTCAGGTTCCTTTCTTACGGTCAGTGGCCAGAAACATTGAATTCAATGTGTGTTGAACCAATCGTGACATTTGACAACAGCCATATTGTTTTAGGAATAAGACGATCAAAGGGAAAATATTGTGTGCACCTGTTTGTTGTGTGTGTGTGTGTGTGTGTGTGTGTGTGTGTGTGTGTGTGTGTGTATAAATTTCAAACAATCTATGCATTCTGCGTGTGTGTGTGTGTGTGTGTTTATGTAATTCAGTACTGCTTTTACTACCAGAGATACTATGTGCTCAATAAATTAAAAATCATCAAACAGTCTATGCATTCTCTGTGTGTCTGTGTGTGTTTATGTCATTCAGTATTGCTTTTACTACCAGATATACTATGTGCTCAATGTCATTGCCTTTTATTCAGTATTGCTTTTGGTACAAATATACTAAACACTTGATAAGGAGAGAGGGAAAACGTGCGACAATGCTGCACGCGCGGAAGTGTTACTCGCGGAAGTGTTACTCGCGGAAGAGTTACTCGCGGTAGGGTTACACTCGCGTTACTGTTGCACACGCGGAAATGTTACTCGCGGAAGTGTCACTCGCGGTAGGGTTACACTCGCGTTAGTGTTACACGCGGCAGTGTTACACGCGGTAGTGACGCTCGCGGTAGTGACCCGCACCCCATACACACACTCACACTCACACACATACAGAAATGCAAATGACACAGACAGACAAGTCACAAAACCACACACCACACCACCACCACCACACACACAGATACTGTATCAACTGTATGTACCATAAAGTTCGGTCTATTAAGCGCACTGGTATATAAGCCACACCCACTAAATTTTGGAAAAAATTGAACTTCATACATACATAAGCCGCACTGGCTTATAAACCGCACTTATTTCTGGTACCGGAACACATACTGATACTACAGAAAAGCTGCCAATACTGTAGGTTATGAAATAAACACAAGCGGGAACAACACAAAGAAAAGCAAGCAAAAATACTGCTTGTGCCACAAAAGAAAAATAAATAAATAAACGCAATGAAAATAAGATCTATAATTTAGGGATAGTCACATTTATTCAACGTCATCCTGCTCACTGAATCCACTGAAATCTTCGTCTCCAGTGTCCGAGTTGAACAGAACCAGCACAGCTTCCTCCACCATCTTGTCACTGACTTCAGCCTCGCTTTCACTTCATGAACATGAACGCAAAGTAGAGGTCGCTGCTGGTTCGCCGATTGCACTGTCGTCTGCTAGGTCGATCACCTTCAATTTGAAGGCTGCATCATAGGCATTATGTCGCATTTTCGACATGATGAGGGTGTACGCTTGAGCAGAGTAGAACTGAATGCTGATCTGAAGGCTTTAATGTGTGGGGATTTGATTTATAAAACGTGAACAGTTAGCACACTATCTTCCAAAAATTCTTGGACTGAAATCATGATTTTGGTGAGTTGAAGGGCAGCTAAGAATAGACGAGAACGTGATACTCCTGGGATCGTTAAAATCCTCAAAAAAGCCGCATCATTGTATAAGCCACAGAGGTTGAAGCTGGGGTAAAAAGTCACTGCTTATAGACCGAACTTTACGGTATTACTCTTTTTTGTTACAACAGATTTCTCTGTGTGAAATTCGGGCTGCTCTCCCCAGGGAGAGCGCATTGCTACACTGAGAGCGCCACCCATTTTATGGTATTTTTTCCTGCCTGTAGTTGTTTTTTTTCCATTTATTTTCCTATCGAAGGAGTGGCTTTTTCTACAAAAGCATGGAAAGTTTAGAAATAAGTTTCTCATAATTTCTAATAAAACACACACACACACTCTTCCACCCACCCACTTTCCATCCATTTTTTTTATTGCCACACTCATCCAACACTACACATAAACACACACACACACACACACACACACACACACACACACACTTACGGAGCGACAGGTTGCCTCGTCCAGATCCACAGTCATCATGACCTCTTTCAGCTTAGCACTGATGGTCAGCTTCACCTTTTCCTGTTCACTGAAAACACGACACTTTCTGTGACGCTGACCTGCTTGTTCACTGATTTATCACTCTATGACACTGACCTAATTGTTTATTTATCGTCCTTTGCTTAAAGCCCAGCTGACCAGAGGGTCACATTATCAATATCATCAACCCTGTAACACGGAAAAAAACACCAAAAAACCCACAACAACCTTCAATAAACAAACAAACAAACATATCAACACTTGAAAATCATATGTATGTACATAAACCTAGGCATTGACCACTATGTCAAATTTTTACCTGAGGATTAAAAAAAAAGCTAATCTGATCATACCTAATTACATACATAATTATACCTAAATACATAATTATACCTAACATAAAAAGTATGTATACTAACAGGCACACAATTAACACCAACATGGGGCAGCAGACCACTCACACACAGTCCAAGGTACTAAAAAGAATACTCTCTCGCACACTGCTCTTAACTTAACTGCTGCTGAGTATCCTCATCAGTGAAATATTGTTGCCTGAAATAAGATAGTGTCTACGGGTCAAGGCATTAGTCACTGTTCTTTTTTTTGTTCTTTTTTTTTTGGGGGGGGGGGGTTGCTGCCCCATCATCTGCACTGTTTCAGTGGCATTACTCCCACGCCGCTCATTTAGATTCCCCCATACACGGCCACACCCGGGTTCGTCCGTCGCAGTTCCAGAGTCAGCAGTCCACAGGGAGCCATCGATGTTAATCACTTTTCTTTATTTGGGCTACTTTCTTCCTGGAGTTTCTTTCTTTCTTTTTTTCCTTCTATTCATCAATTTCATTATGACTATGCTGCTGCTAATGGTGATTATCATGACTATTGCTATTATCATTTTGTGTTCAGTAAAATCAACTACACCACTTAAAAGCAGACAAGAAGTGTACTAGCACTAGTTCATGCCACAATGATTCATTTTGATTTTCCTTCTGGTTCAGCAGTCAAGGCGTTAATAGGAGGAGTTTGTATTATACTCCATGTTTCGTGATACATATACTTACCATGTCAAACTGATGCAAACTAGGCCTATCAGTTTGCTCTGCTTGGCCAAATTTCACGCGGCTAACAGTGAAAAGATGCCCCTTTTTGCCCGGTCCGCTCTTAGCCAATCAAACGCCTCTAAAAGCTATAAGCGCTGAATCATTCCTTTGGCCAAGGCTCTCCACGCCATCTTGTCAGGTTTTCGCTCTGTCTCGTCTTATGCTTTTTTTGGCTATTAAGCGTATTCATTTGGCCTTATTTTGCTGCATGTGGCTTGTCTGTATATTATTCTTACATTCTGTGTACTCGATACGACTCGGCCCCCTCGATTCGTTCGTTTTTTTCAGAACTTGAACAGTGCTCTGGGCTCTCACCGTCTGCACTGCAGAACCCTCAGGAGGTGCTGCCAGAAGTCAGTCCTTCACATTCAAGCTAATACAACATTTCCGCAGCACTCAGGCATTCTGAACAGTGTCCAGTAAGGAATGGAAAACGAGCCAAGAATTCTCTCCCTTCCTTCTTTTGTTAAAAACGTTTCTGAAACTCCATTATGCGCACAAGGTAATAAAAGGCAATTAATTTTTGCTATTATTTCAAGAGCTATTCTATGCCACCACTGCTGCATGGCAGATAACATCCAAAGCATCTGTCAAGAACCGTCTCACTTACTTTTCGTTGGAGAAATTCAAATTGGCTGGGGCGAAGATCTCCACACCTTCTATCAAGTGCCTGAAACAAGACCATGATGTTGCTGAGATACAAATCTCATTGAGGTGAACACCAAAAACCATCTGTGGCTCATGCAATGTACTTGACTTGTGTTTATGATCATGACTGGCACACAGTAAGCTCCTCCCATCGCTTCAACTTGTAATCAAGTACACAGATCAAATCAAATCGCTACAGCTAAGCCAACCCAAAATGGACTTTTTATTTCTTTACATGTAATATAGAACAACAAACAACTTCATCAACCAATATGATCAACCAATCAACCAATCCGATCAACCAATCAACCAATCCGATCAACCAATCAACCAATCTGATCAACCAATCAAAGTGTCAGGGGAAGAAGGGAGGAAGCAAAAGCAAGAACAAAGGGAGCTCACTCACCAAGCAGCCAGACGAGTCTGGTTGGAGTGGTCTACCTTGGAGCGGTAGTACTCCACCCAGGTGTGGGTCAGGCCGTCAGGCAGGTACTTGGTCTGCTCTGCCTGGTGCACCGCCCGGTCCACACTGTGTATCGCCGTCCTGTGGAACACGAGAGATATCAGGGAGGGTGTACAGGCCCACTTGAGTCAGGACTCCCTGCTTATTTTTAGCAATGGCCAAGTGCGCATGCACACCTCCATTTTCTTTTTTCTTTTTCCAGGTCACCGAAAGGCTAAAATTTTGTCCAGGAAATCGCTGTTTTGACAAAAGGTTTTGGAACATTTTCCCTGACTATTTTTGCAAGTTTACAAGATATATTTGGTTTTATAATTGCACCCATTATTTGCTTTTGTCTTCTATGTTTACTGTGAGCATGTTTCTTGTCACATCTCTGCCATGACATATTTGAACTGATCCCTTTATAGAATCTGCTGAAAACATCAGAACAAAGGCAGTGCAAGAGCATGCTTCTTGTCATATCTCTGCCATGACATATTTGAACTGATCCCTTTATAGAATCTGCTGAAAACTTGTCAGAACAAAGGCAGTGCAAGAGCATGTTTCTTGTCACATCTCTGCCATGACATATTTGAACTGATCCCTTTATAGAATCTGCTGAAAACATCAGAACAAAGGCAGTGCAAAGCCAGTTACAGCAGTGGGCTGCCCATGACATCATGTGACCTGCTTCTTGCTCTGCAAGCGACGAAAGGTCCACCACGAAAGCAGGCCTGCACATCCTCCCTGTTGACAAACCACCCTTCTGTTCTTCTTTCCTGTTCTTACTCCGTCACCCTGTCTCCAGATGTAGAGATATGGGAAGATATACCTACGCTGTGTATCAGTCCTGTGGGACACAGAGATATTGACAAACCACCCTTCTGTTCTTCTTTCCTGTTCTCACTCTGTCACTCTGTCTCCAGATGTAGAGATATGGGAAGATAGATATACCTACACTGTGTATCACAGTCCCCCCCACACAACCCCCCCCCCCACCCCCCTTTACTTTTCTTTCAGTTCTGGTTTGTTCTTGAGAGCCTGGATATGTTCTTGAGAGCTGGATACATAAAAGAAAAAAAAACACAGAAAAAGCATGTCTGCTTAAAATATTACTCTCAGGAAATAGAAATAATCCATTTGAAATTAGCTGCAGCAAACGCAAAACACACCACTCACCACATGGCTTGCACAGACACAGGTTTGAAGAGGTAGGCCTTGTCATCCATAACGATGGCAAAGCCCCTGAAATGCACGTCACCAGTGGGAAGAGTCACACAGCCAAATCATTAACAGTCGATACGTATCCCCTACAATAAGTACATCTGATGTCTTCACAAACTGTATCCTGTCAAATCACTGTCTCGTGTCCTCAATTTCAAGTTTCAACCATCATGAATCGCTGGTATGCAGTCAAATAACAATGTCTGATGTCCTTAGTTTTTTTTTAGTTGCAACATACAGACAAATGACAGGGAGCTGTTACAGTGTGACTGAGTGAGAGAGAGAGAGAGTGTGTGTGTGTGTGTGTGAGAGAGAGAGAGAGAGAGAGAGAGAGAGAGAGAGAGAGAGAGAGTGCATGCGTGCGTGCGTGTGTGTGTGGGTGTGTGTGTGTGAATGTGTGTGTGCGTGCACACGCACAAGTGCATGTGTGCTTGAATGCATGTGCGTGTGCTATGTCGGAAAATCCTTAATCTGTCCCTCAGTACGTCAAAACAAAGAACATGTATGTAAAGGAATTCACACACATATGTGCACAAACACACACATCAAGACACAAACACACACACTTCTCCACAGACACACACACACACCAACTAACAACCCAAAATACCCACCTAACACACACACACACACACACACACACACAAAACCCCCCACCGATCCCCCCCCCCCACCCCTTTAAAACACTTACCCATCCCCGTTGAGCCGAATCTTCATCCCCATCCAGATGGGAAGCACCATGCCGATGGCCGCCAACCCCATGCCACCACCGCCACCGCCCCCTCGGCCCTCAAAGTGACTACTGCTGTGTGACGACCCCCCCATCGACCCCCCTGAGGCACCCCCTCCCCCACCCCCTCCCCCAGGCACCGTCAGGACCGGGGAGCTGGGAGGAGTGGCAGGGGTGGAGGAGGAGGCAGGGGAGGCGGTGGCGGTGGTGGTGGTGGTGGGGTGGAGGGTGGTGGTGCAGTCCAGGCCGAGGAGGACACACTCCTCCGTGTCCTGTCTGCCCGTGGTGGACACCAGGGCCATGTAGCGGTGCTCGTTCTCCTGCTGGCTCTCCAGGCGGATCGCCTGTGTGCAGGGGGGGGGGGGGGGGGGGGAGATAAAACACACAGCTTGACATAGTGTGCAGGCCTTCTTCAAACAGGGGGAGATAAACATGCAGAATGGCATTGTGTATGTAGTGTACAAGCCTTCAGCAGACTGCAGAACATCTGGAAATCATCAGCCTTGCAGGCAAACACAATACCTACAATCTATCAATCAAATATATATACCAAGTTCTCCTGTTGGCTCTCCAGTGTACAAGCCTTCAGCAGACTGCAGACATCTGGAAATCATCCGTCTTGCACAAGACCAACAACAAACAGAAAATCTTTTAATCAAACATCCACTCAGTTCTCCTGCTGGCTCTCCAGGTGGATAGCCTGCAGGCAGGGGGAGATAAAACACACAGCTTGACATGGTGTTCAAAGTGTACAGGCCTTTCAAACAGACTGCAGAACATGTGGAAATCATCCGTCTTGCAGGCCAACACCAAAGTGAAAATCTACAAATCAAATGTCCGCTCAGTTCTCCTCTTCACTCTCCAGACGGATCGTCTGCAGGCAGGGGGAGATAAAACACACAGCTTGACATGGTGTTCAAAGTGTACAGGCCTTTCAGACTGCAGAACATGTGGAAATCACTGGCCTTTCAGACCCAACACCAAACTGAAGATCTACGAATCAAATGTCCACTCAGTTCTCCTCTTCACTCTCCAGACGGATCGTCTGCAGTCAGGGGGAGATAAAACACGCAGTCTGACATGGTGTATATAGTGTACAGGCCTTTCAAACAGACTGAGGAACATGTGGAAATCATGTCTCGCAGGCCAACACCAAACTGAAAAATCTACAAATCAAATGTTCCCTCAGTTCTCCTGTGGGAGAGGTGGACGGCCTGCATGCAGGGGGAGATAAATTTTGTATATATATTAAAAAAAAAATTTTTTTAAAAATGCTGAAGGTTCCTTAGCGTTTTAAGGTCATCAGGGCAGTGAAATTATATTCAATGGAGATAAACGTTAAAAATATTTCAAAAAGTTAAAGGTCCCTCAGCCTGTTACATAATCTACGCAGTAAATTTATATTCAATTTATATTCACGGGAGATGAAAGAAGATAAAAAAAGTTAAATGTCCCTCAACCTTTAATGATCACCGGGGCAGTGAATTTAGATCCAAATGTAACACACAAAAAAAGATTAAAAGTTCCTCAACCTTTTATGATCACTGGGCAGTGAATTTAGATCCAAATGTAACAAAAAAAGAAAAGATTAAAAGTTCCTCAACCTTTTATGATCACTGGGCAGTGAATTTAGATCCAAATGTAACAACAACAAAAAAGAAAGAAAAAAAGATTAAAAGTTCTTTAGCCTTTTAAGACAAGTGGGGCAGTGATCTTATATCAACTGGTGATAGATGCTGAAAAGCAAAAAGGTGAAAGGCCCTCTATTCTTTCACAGCTATTGAGGAAGTGGATATATATCCACCGTCTATCTAGGGCTCAGCATCGGAAGGCAAGACACAATCCGCTCCTCCCACCATTTTGACCCTCCCCAACTGAAGTCCGGTGACCATTCACACCATCTGGGTGCAGTGAAGACAATCAGAGTAAAGTGTCTTTTGGGGATTAACCTGCAGCTTTACATACTGTCTAATATCACTTCCAGTGAAAAGACGTTAAACTAAAGAATGAACGAATAGTGTCATTGTCACTTTTAGAGTCCACCGGGCAGACCATGCATGCATGTGTGTGTGTGGGGGGGGGTGGGGGTGGGGAGGTGCATGCGTGCGTGTGTGTGCATGTGTGCGTGCGTGTGCATGTGTGTGTGTGTGTGTGTGTGCGCATATCCACTGGGCAGACCATGCATGCATATGTGTGTGTGGGGGGAGGGGGTTGGGGGGGGTGCGTGCATGCGTGCGTGTGTGTGTGCATGCATGCGCATGTGTGTGTGTGTGTGTGTGTGTGTGCATGGTTGCGTGCATGCATGCGTGTGTGTATGATGAAAGACAGAGAGACTTAAATTTTCATGTGGTTCATTTAATGTTAGTGCTTGTATGTTCTTATCACTGCATTTCTGCTATTCTTAGTGTATGCCTGAGTAGACACTAAAACTTTCCCTGCAAGGGCTAATAAAATGATACTGTGTTGTATTGTGTTGTGTTGTGTAGTATAGAGTTGTTTTGTGTTGTGTTGTATTGTATCGCACTGCATTGTATTGTATTGTATTGTAGTGCACATTTTGCATACCACTTTGATCTTGTCTTCAGGCCGCAGAAGGTACAGCATGGACTGCAAGTGGCGTTGAATCTCTCCTGCAACCATCAACATTCTGTGATCAGCATGCCAAATCAAATCAAATCAAATAAAATCAAATCAAATCATGCTACTTTTAGCCCAGCCAACTGAATAAAGGGTCATTTCAGGGCTGAACCCCCCCCCCCCCCCCCCCCCTAAAAACCTATCAGTTCTTAAAACCAGTCAGAAAGAAACATAAATAACCTTAAAAAGTCAGCTGAAATAAATTTCAAAAAGACCACATCAACATTGGCCATGCGAAATGTGTATCGAGTTTTGAATTTTTTTTATTTCAGCAAACTAAATGTTATGTTTTTGATAAGAAGTGTGTGCCTTCCTGCATCTAACTATTACATAACTTGAAACAGAAAAAAGACGGGCGCAATAGCCAAGTGGTTAAAGCGCTGGACTTTCAATCTGAGGGTCCTGGGTTCGAATCTCGGTGACGGCGCCTGGTGGGTAAAGGGTGGAGATTTCTCCGATCTCCCAGGTCAACATATGTGCAGACCTGCTAGTGCCTGAACCCCCTTCGTGTGTATGCGCAAGCAAAAGATCAAATACGCATGTTAAAAATCCTGTAATCCATGTCAGCGTTCGGTGGGTTATGGAAACAAGTACATACCCAGCATGCACACCCCCGTAAGCGGAGTATGGCTGCCTACATGGCGGGGTAAAAACGGTCATACACGTAAAAGCCCACTCGTGTATATACGAGTGAACGTGGGAGTTGCAGCCCACGAACAAAGAAGAAGAAGAAACAGAAAAAAAAAACTCTCCAAGATGAATCACATCCAGCTATTGGGGATTTTTTTTAGATGCTCCCCTCCGGTTGTCGGAGCACAAGTATTGGGGCCAAAACCAATCAGTTCATCAACAGCGTTTTCCCCAAAGCAGTCAATGCCCTGTCTCTCAAACCAACCCAAAATGTTTGAAGAAAATTGTGCAGTCAGCAACAATTTACCTGCAGATTTACTCATCAGCCCTGCCCACATGTAATGTGTGATGTGCAATGTATGTTCAAATGTGCGTGTCCGCATGTGTATGTGTGCGTGTGTGTGTGTGTGTGTGTGTGTGTGAGCGCGCACGCATGTGCGTGAGTGTGTATATGCATATGTGTTTAAAATCCTACTGTAGATGCGTTTATATGTGATTTTCCATTTATGTTTGTACCTTGTATGTACTACTACTCCTCCTCCATTATGACTTGTGACCCTGGTTCACCAGGTAATAAAGACCAGTTCTACTCCATGTGCCAGGTGAATGACACAGCACAGTCAAACCTGACCGTAAATCAACCGGCATCAACTGAAAGACACTCACCCAGATTTATTCTACACTGTCACACATACTGACTGCTGTGTGTATCATCATATAGCGTTTCATAATGGGCACAGGTTATATATCTGTTGTTGTTTTTTTGTTGTTTTTTAAACATCATTTAACAGCTCACCACAGTTTCCTGACTTACCTTTCCTTTATCAATCATCTCATTTTATTTCATCTTGTTTAGTCATACAGTTGCATTTCAATCTCATACCGCTCTTTCATAATAATAATAATAATAATAATAATGAAACAGGAACAAGTTGCATGAAAGCAGTGTTTGTGAGTATTGGAAATATCATCATAATCATCGGGTTGACAGGTGTGTAAGTAGTGGTTGTAATTGATCCAGCTTTACAGGAAAAACATAGCGCACGCACACACACACAAACATACACACACACACACACAAACACACACACACACACACACACACATTAACGGTGAACATGCTGTTTAGACATGGGTTACACATCCTGTCTTCATGTATGTATGAAATCAAATGAAAACAAATGAAACAAAAAAACAAAAAACAAAAAAATCAAAACCTATTAAACAAAGAAATCATCCCTGTACATGTATGTACGTGATACACAGTACAGTGGTACCCAGCAGGCTTTGCCAAGAGAGAACAACCACACACCCACTTCACTCCTGCTCCTATAGTTCCCGTTTCCTGTATACTGTTTGCTTCCATAATCAACTTGGCGGGTGATCTTACATAATCAAGTCTATTGGGGTTTTGTTGTAGACAAACCAAATCAAAACTTTCTGCTAATGATGATTTAGAGAGAGAGAGAGAGGGGGGGGGGAGAGAGAGGGAGAGAGAAAGAAAGAGAGAGAGAGAGAGCGAGGGGCAGTGGGAGGATGAGGGGAAGGGGGGGGGGATGAGGGGGGTGGAGAAGGGGAGATCAGCTTATCAGAGCCAGTTTCTGACACTGACGATGATGATGATGACACTTTACTGCCTTGCCTCAGGGCCAAAATGATGGCTATTTATGGAGGGGGTTGGGGGGGGGGGGGGCAAGAGAATGTAAACAAGGTCACACACAGCTGGGGGCACACCGCAATGAGAAGAGAAACACAGACATAAACATGCACTGACAGGAGGACGAGAGAGAGACAGGAGAACACAGAGAGGGAGACACAGAGAAAGGGGGGTGGGGAGACAGAGGGGGGGGGGCAGACAGGGAGAGAGAGAGGGAGACATATAGAGGGAGACACAGAGAAAGGGGGGTGGGGAGACAGAGGGGGGGGCAGACAGGGAGAGAGAGAGAGGGAGACATATAGAGGGAGACACAGAGAAAGGGGGGGTGGGGAGACAGAGGGGGGGGCAGACAGGGAGAGAGAGAGAGGGAGACACAGAGAAAGGGGGGAGGGGAGACAGAGGGGGGGGAGGGAGACAGAGGGGTGGGGCAGACAGAGAGAGAGAGGGGGAGACACAGAGAGGGAGACACAGAGAAAGGGGGGTGGGGAGACAGAGGGGGGGGCAGACAGGGAGAGAGAGAGAGGGAGACACAGAGAAAGGGGGGAGGGGAGACAGAGGGGGGGGAGGGAGACAGAGGGGTGGGGCAGACAGAGAGAGAGAGGGGGAGACACAGAGAGGGAGACACAGAGAAAGGGGGGTGGGGAGACAGAGGGGTGGGGCAGACAGGGAGAGAGAGAGAGGGAGACACAGAGAAAGGGGGGTGGGGAGACAGAGGGGTGGGGCAGACAGAGAGAGAGAGGGGGAGACACAGAGAGGGAGACACAGAGAAAGGGGGGTGGGGAGACAGAGGGGGGGGCAGACAGGGAGAGAGAGAGAGGGAGACACAGAGAAAGGGGGAAGGGGAGACAGAGGGGGGGAGGGAGACAGAGGGGTGGGGCAGACAGAGAGAGAGAGGGGGAGACACAGAGAGGGAGACACAGAGAAAGGGGGGTGGGGAGACAGAGGGGTGGGGCAGACAGGGAGAGAGAGAGAGGGAGACACAGAGAAAGGGGGGTGGGGAGACAGAGGGGTGGGGCAGACAGGGAGAGAGAGAGGGAGACATAGAGAGAGAGAGAGGGAGACATAGAGAGAGAGAGAGAGGGAGACACAGAGAAAGGGGGGTGGGGAGACAGAGGGGTGGGGCAGACAGGGAGAGAGAGAGGGAGACATAGAGAGAGAGGGAGACATAGAGAGAGAGAGAGAGGGAGACACAGAGAAAGGGGGGTGGGGAGACAGAGGGGGGGGGGCAGACAGGGAGAGAGAGAGAGAGACACAGAGAAAGGGGGGAGGGAGACAGAGGGGTGGGGCAGACAGGGAGAGAGAGAGAGAGAGAGAGAGATAGAGAGAGAAAGAGAGAGAGAGAGAAAGAGAGAGAGAGAGAGAGAGAGAAAGGGGAGAGAAAGAAGGAAAGAGTAAGAGAGAAGGAGTGTGGTGGGAGGGAAGAGATGGAATGGAGGGGGGTGGTGAGTGGAACTGGAAGAGAAAGGCAGAAAGACAGAAAAGGCTCAACTAGCAAGAACATGCTTCAATTTTTTTTTTTTCTTGAAGACAAATGTTTTGACAAACCATGGCCAGGAGTCCTAAGCACTACCACAGACTGCAACAGAGACAAAACAAACAGAGAGTGGCTCCACCAGAACACCCAACTTCAGCTGGTCAACACACTAAAAAAAAAAAAAATATATATATATATATATACTGATAATAATTCCCAGCAAATGTTTTCAGTACACTTTTTTTTAAATCCCCCCAAAACAACGATCAGAACTGATCTGTTAACTGTGTGCTGAACTTATTCAGAAATCATGAGTTTTCAGAAGAAAGTGGCAAACTCACTGCACACAGGAACACACGAATCAAAGAACATGTTTAAAAGGATTCACACACACACACACACACACACACACACACACACACACACAGAAACCCCTGCCAAAAACCCCCAACAAAGCACATACAGATGCAACAGCACCACACAGAAACGCTCACCTCCATGGTTCTTTCTGGAGGTCTTACGGTTCAGGTCGTTGTGAGGCAGTATCAGAGCCGCCCCTTTCACTGTGAAGTAACTCTCACTTAAACTGAAACAAGGATAACAACCAGTGCTGTTCTGAACAAGGAATTACACAGAACACTCAAACAACAATAACTTAACGCTCAAATCTTCTTCTGATTAAATTATTTGACATCACCTAAATCATCCATCAATCATATCTAAGAAACAGCAGAATCAAGTAGATATTGGGGAGGAGGGGGGGGGGTCTGACAATGTCATCAACTTACCATCTAAAGATATTGGCCATAGTTTGATCAAAAGCTAAGGTTTTCATTTTACAACATCCAGGGATACGTTTGAGTGGTATCTTATCAAACACTGCACATCATGATCAATGCTATCTGCAACCTGATTATAAAGAGGGTTTAGGAATGCTGACAATGAATCCCTGGCAATATTATCATCCCAATATGACTGCAGGTGCATGCATGCAGGCAAGCAGGAAACTGTTCATTCAAAGATAAAACTTAAACAACACAGATGCTTCTCTCTTCAGAAAAGAAAAAGGCGATATCCAAAAACAGCTGATGAAACAAGCCCAAAACAGCACCATACTTACTAACACAGTAACAGTTATCACTGCATCAACAGTGCAATAGACATTGTTCCCCTTCTCAGTACAATCAACGCACCACGACAAATGCAACAGCTGAATGGTTAAAGCGTTTTGTCTTTCAGTCTGCGGGTTCTGGGTTCAATCCCAGTATCAGTGCCTGGTGGGTTGAGGGTGGAGATTTTTCCAATCTCCCAGATCAACTCATGTGCAGAGCTGCTGGTGTTTTAATTTTTTTGTGAGTTATTAACACATGCAGAAGATCAAATACACATGTTGACGATTCCATAGTCCATGATGTCAGTGTTCAGTGCACACCCAGCATGCACATCCCCCCAAAACAGGGCGTATGGCTGCCTACATGGCAGGGTAAAACCAGTCACACATGTCAAAGTCCACCTGTAGATACAAGTGAATGTGGGAGCAGCAGCCCACGAAAAAACAGGGAGGTGGGGTGGGGGTGGGAGGGGGGGGGGGTAAAAAACAAAGTCCTTCTGTTCCTGATTTCTTGGAAGAGAAAGAACAGTCACCTCACTCATTCAGAACTACCAGCGAAAAGACGTTAAACTAAAGAACGAACGAACTACCAGCAGAAGTAAAAACACTGATAATGAAGAAAATGATGGTTATAACCATACCTACAAATGATATATTTAGAAGACATTTTTCAATAATCATGATTAAAAAAAAAAAATAATGATAATAGAATAATACACCCACGCACGCACACACAGACACACGCACAATACTCAAAATCAAGAAAAAAAACAACATAATTTAAAATAATTATTAAAAAAAGGAGAACATAATAAGAATGATGATAATGGTAGTTATGACCAAAGTAATGATAATTCAAATGATAAACACAATAAAAATAATGATGATAATATCACAATTTTTTTTGTTTGTTTGTTTGGGGTTTTTTTGTTTCCTTTTCATGTGACCATTATGCTTTCTTAAACTTCCAGACAAAGACTCAGGGTATTCAATAGAATTTTTCTTTTTTCTTATATATATATATATATGTGTGTGTGTGTGTGTGTGTGTGTGTGTGTGTGTGTGTGTGTGTGTGTGTGTGTGTACATATACATATTATATATTTGTGTGTTTGTGTTCATGTTTGTGTGTGTGTGTGTGTGTGTGTGTGTGTGTGTGTACACATATGTGCGTGTGTGCATGCGCAGGTGCATGCATGTGTGTGTGTATGCATGTGTGTGTGTGCGTGTGTGCGTGTGTGTTTGTGTGTGTGGGTGTCTGTCTGTCTGTCTGTCTGTACTTTTTTCTATATTTATTCACACAAAAAAAAAAAAAAAAAAAAAAAAACAGAGAGGCAAGGGGCCTGAGTGTATAGAGGATGGGACACAGGGACTGAAGAAATGAAAAAGAAAGAGACAGAGAGAGAGACAGACAGACAGACAGACAAGACGAGACAATCTTTCTTCTTCTTTTTTTTCTGAGGATAATAGATAAGTATTGGAGTGGGTTTTTTTTTTACATCCATCCAGGGTCTACACTACACAATACTACACTGATTAAGTCATAAACATGGTAATAATAAGATACACAGAGAGAGAAAGAGAGAGAGAGAAAAATCAACATATACAGAAATATGCACAGTTCATCCAAACCTGCGCAAAAGAAAGAACAGAACTGGAAAGAAAAAGAAAGAAATAAAGAAAGAAAAAAATCTGTATTCCTCCATCAGTACACAAACACACACACACACACACACACAAAACCCAAAAGAAAAGAAAAACAGAAAAAAAGAAACCCCTGTCTGCTCCAGAAAAGAGGCCCCTGCATAGTCAACCTAAAATAAATGACATGTGAAAAAAATATTGAGTCAATCCAGTGCGTCCATTTCATGCTCACCCAAATTGGTGCACAGAGCTGAAAATCAAAGGCCTATGCATGCACAAGGAAATCAAACCAGTTCCTGGATGCATATCAACAAAAAGAAACAAAAATTTAGTAATAAAAGGTGGGGGGTGGTGGTGGTGGGGGGGGGGGGGGGTACGGTAGGACAGTTGCTGAAAGCTTCACTGGCAATTCTCACTCATGCAAAGGAAACTGTGCAAGTGTTACGTGTGTGTGTGTGTGTGCATGCATCGTGTGTGTTTTTGTGCAAGCATGTATATATGCACATGCATTTCTCTACATCTCTTCACACACACAAAAAAAGATTCATAAAATGCAAGAGCATAATTTACACAATCATGTACACTGTCTGGCAGTGTTAATGTTTTAAAGAAAGCAGACCACCTGTTCACTTATGTCAAATACATAACTATGCATTTCATAACTAATCAGTTTGTTCCTAACACATTACCACTGTCATGGTGATTACCATCATATCAACTGTTGTGGACCTGTTATATTGACCACACACACACACACACACACACACACACACACGTGCAGCAAACTCATCTCATTACCAGAGACAGTATCAACTGTCATGTTAGCTGGTTAAAAGAGGATGTCAGTAAAAAGACAAAACAGAATAGCACACCAACAAAAAACAAAAACAAACAAAAAAACAAAAAAAAACAAAAAAAGAAAAGAAAAAACAAAGAAGAAAAAACAAAAGTTTAAAGGCAAGAGCAACTGTTAGTGCCGCATAGCAAGTTCGGCAGCTGCTGCTGTTGTTGCCATGAGTAGCAGTGACGATTCATCAGTCAGACAAGACAGGGACAGTCTCTCTCTGTCATTAAGCAGGGTGATTAGGTGGTAATGAATCACCCCCCACACAGGCAGGGACCCCCCCCCACCCTCACCCCAACCCTCTGATCAGTTGTTACATATGACCCCCACAACAGCCCACCCCCACAGCTGCCGATGATAACACAGGGCAGGCACATCCTGCCCAGCACCAGACAATGATGGGCAGGAGGATAGGACAGGGAGGGGGAGCCAGTTTTTGTGAAAAAAGCAGGATCCCAACCTTTTTTGGTGGTGGCGGAAAGGGGTGGAGGGGGGCGGGGGGGTGTGGGGGAGAGTCCAAGCATTGAAACATGATTAC
>NC_134904.1:40481647-40491647 GCF_041734735.1 Babylonia areolata | reverse complement strand
ATGGACAGGAGTGTGAGTGAATCCTTAGGGGTTTCCTTGAGGAATGGCTGATGGGGATGGGTGGGCAGGGAATGGGCCCCCCCACCTCCCCCCGCCCCCCAACCCCCCACCTCCTCTCTCCGCCCCACCCAGACCCTCCAGCCAACTAAATCAATGTGTGCACAACTCAGCCCCACGCCCTTCATGCTGAGATCAAATAATTATGCATGTTAGAGAGATCATATATATATATATATCCTATGTCCTGCAAACTTCTGCCAGGACTCGTTGGGTTGTATAGATCCCTGGCAGAAGTTTGCAGGATATAGCATATATATATATATATATATATATATATATATATATATATATATATATATATATATATATATATATATGATCTCTCTAACATGTTCAAGTTCCCCACCCACCCACCTGCATCAGCACACACCTAACCCCCACCCCAGTAAACTACTTATGACTGTCAAAATGATGTGTGTTAAAACGAGCATACACACCAACACACACACACACACACACAGAAACCAAAAAAACACCATACACATACAATTCAAACCAGAGGAACAAGTGCAAACAGGGGTAAAAAGAGGCCCCAGGAAACAACGGAGAGGGATAGAAATGGTGATCAAGATTAAAAAAAATTTTAAAAGGCCAAGCTCTGCGGTTGGCCTCAAAAAACAAACAGTGTATGTTTATCCCTATTTTCTAAACAGTCTTTTGATTTTTTAAGTGGTGTCACTCACATAAACAGTCCTTGTTTTATTTAAATTTGTTTGGTTTTTGTTTGGTTTGGTTTGTTTCTGGGAAGAGTAGGGTATGGGAGATGTTTTCTTCAAGACAAAAAAAAACAAAACAAAACAACAAAAATATCTGGGCTGCATTAGTCACACAAAATAATATGTTGGTTTTTGTTTTGTTTTGTTTTGATTGTTTAGGCGAAGAATGTGGTGGCTTTTTTGGTTTGTTTTTGATTGTTCAGGCATATAATGTGTTGGTTTCATGTTCAGGCAAAGAATGTATTGGCTTTTGTTTTGTTTCCACTGTTTTGTTTTTTGGAAAAATGGGAAGGGGGGGGGGGGGTTCCATACAAGGTGGAGGTCAGTCCCTCTCTCCATTCAAAACAAGTGGGATTCCCGCCTAGCTTGATTTCCTTTTTAGCTCATGGAGAATCATCTCTAGTGAGTGTCCTACTGCATGAGAAAAACAAAACAAAAACAAATGTAGCCGTGTACCCGAGTGGTTTTATTATAATAGGGTAGGGAAGAAAAGAATTAATAATAGTGATTATGACTGACTGAATTAAAGGATAGACAAGAATCTACACACACACACACACACACACAAAAGGCTAATGAAACAGAATCAGAAATGTAGATGACCACCCACACACAAACAGCTAATAACTACTCTGCATACAGTCTGGAAAGAGTGAAACATCTGAAATAAACAACAACAACAACAACAACAACAAAGTTCAGATTCACTGTTAGTTATGAGTTCTGCTGGTTTGGGTTATTATTCTTGAGGAAAACCACACATTAACACAACCCAGAACAAAGAGAACATTCAATGAAAGCTCTTCAAACTGACATCATATCAACAACTATTACTATTACTAAAAACAAATGTTAGTGGAATAACCTTGTTTCCTTATCCACAAAGAATGGACACAACTGTCTTTAGGTCAGGCTTTTAGATATAAAAAAAATATTTTAAAAAATTGTCGAATGATTGTCTTTCAAAACAGTATAAAAAAATATAAATAAATAAATAAATTTTTAAATCACTTTTTTTTCCCAATCAATCCATGGAAAATGAGAAAACACAGCAGGGTTTCAGGCATCAGTGGGCGTCAGTGCAGTGACAAACTCTACAACTGGATACACATGCACAGACTCCAGGCGGCAGACATGCACCGACAAGAACAAAGGATGAGAAGAGCCCTGCCAACAGCGGCAGTTACATTAGACTGAGCCCCAGGACCCATGCAACTACCAGCATACACAGTGTACATCAGGTTACATACATATCCAAGAATACAAAGCCATTCTGATTATCATCATATAATGTGGTTACGCAGATTTAAAAAAAAAAAAAAAAAAAAAAACATGGCATGAAGGTCAAAATGTAAAATCAAGTCAGCAGCAAAGGGGGTCAAGTTGCAAAAAAAAGGGTGCTTTGCAAGACACTATTCAACCTATTGGCTCACCATGGCCGAAGCTTGCTTATAAAGCGAACAGTGCTGAAAATTTTGCGCAATTTTTCCAGAGTGGACTTCGACCTGCAAAGTGACAAGGTGGACATCATGTGGCCAGGGGGCACACCCAGTGACAGAGAAACAGCAACACACACACACACACACACACACACACACACACCCAGTGACAGAGAAACAGCAACACACACACACACACACACACACACACACACACACACCCAGTGACAGAGAAACAGCAACACACACACACACACACACACACACACACACCCAGTGACAGAGAAACAGCAACACACACACACACACACACACACACACACACACACACACACACACACAGTGACAGAGAAACAGCAACACACACAGTGACAGAGAAACAGCAACACACACACACACAGTGACAGAGAAACAGCAACACACACACACACACAGTGACAGAGAAACAGCAACACACACACACACACACACACACACACACACACACACACACACACACAGTGACAGAGAAACAGCAACACACACACACACACACACACACACACACACACACACACACACACACAGTGACAGAGAAACAGCAACACACACACACACAGTGACAGAGAAACAGCAACACACACACACACACACACACACACACACCCCCAGTGACAGAGAAACAGCAACACACACACACACACACACACACACACACAGAGTGACAGAGAAACAGCAACACACACACACACACACACACACACACACACACACACCCAGTGACAGAGAAACAGCAACACACACACACACACACACACACACACCCAGTGACAGAGAAACAGCAACACACACACACACACACACACACACACACACACAGTGACAGAGAAACAGCAACACACACACACACACACACACACACACACACACACACACACACACAGTGACAGAGAAACAGCAACACACACACACACACACACACACACACACACACACACACACCCAGTGACAGAGAAACAGCAACACACACACACACACACACACACACACCCAGTGACAGAGAAACAGCAACACACACACACACACACACACACACACACACACACACACACCACACCATATGTACAGTCAACACCAAGCTTGCATACATACATACATGAGTGACATAAACAGCCAAAGAAATCTGAATCACATCACACAGTGCATCAACTAGTTAACAACAGATCAACATATCATTCCACTGGTGCACTGTGAGCAGTGACAATCCCCATGGCCTGTAACAGGTTGTTAGATAAATGTATCTTGTGTACATGTGTGTGTGTGTGTGTGTGTGTGTGTGTGCGCGTGTGTCACCGTGTGTGTGTGTACGCGTGCATGTGAGTGCAAGCAACAAACACAGAAGAAAAAAAAAATACATGTATACACATGAACAGTCTTCAAAATGCCACAAGTACGAAATGAACAGGAATTAGAAGAATCCAATTCAAATGTCATGGCAGGCACACACACACACCATCCATCACCACTGAATGGTGATGCACACCCCCCACAACATGACACAAATGTCATGGCAGGCACACACACACACCATCCATCACCACTGAATGGTGATGCACACCCCCCACAACATGACACAAATGGCAGGGGTGTGATCATCTCTAGGGGAAGAGGGGGTTGGGGGAAGGGCAGGAGAGAAAAGAAACTGATAATCATTCACTGAGGGAAAAAAAGGACAGGGGGAGGAAAGCCTAACTTGATGACAGGCTGGGGCCTCATGGTCCTGAAATGGTTCAACCAGAAGGACACCAGTAGAACTATTGAAGGACCGAGTGAAATGGTGAGTTTGAATAATACTATACTCTTCGTCTGGATAAATTCTTACCATGTCAAACTAGGCCTGTTCAGGTCTGCCAACTGACTGGGCAAGTTTGCAGGAGTTTGACATGGTACGGTATATTACGCTATGACGCCAAATGTCCAGTTTGAGGTGGTACACTTATTCACTTTACAAACCACAACCCTTGATATAGTGAGTTGTGATGGTAGTGGTGGAATGAAAACCTTGGGGTTAACAGACACACACTGTGGGGACACCTTTCACTATGAGAAAGTCTGGTGTGCATGCAGGTATTTGTTATTTACTTAAATATGAGTATTTTACTTATATTCATGTTCAATCTATGTATTATTTTATGGGGTTTTTTTTTTGTTTTTTTTGTTTTTTGCAACTGTGAAATCTTGTGCATGGCACAGACTGGATTGGGTCTCTTTCAAACCACAGTTTTCTTTATTTTTCTTTTCTTTGTTTTTTGGTTTCTTTTTGTTTTGTTTTTGTCACAGAATTTGGAGTTCAACAGTATGCAATTTACCTTGTGAGATGATTAAGTTATTCTTATCTTAATTATAATCAGTGTGCAATATAGTATGTCATGTTCACAATCATATTCAAAATAATGTTTATTTTATTTCATTTTATTTTATTTAGTTATTTATTTGTTAATATTTCTTGCAATGTGTGGAATGAAAGTACGAAACAATGTACGTGATATTTTTACATCTGTGTCTTCGTTATAATCCTAATAACTGTTGTTGTTGATGTTTTTACAGTGATGGTCTCCATGTTGTTTACTTGTCTATGTTGTGATAATGCACCGGACTAAATTTCTCTAATTGGAGATAATAAAGTTATTCTTATCTTATCTTACCATTCAAATGCAAAATGGGCAAGGTTTAAAGAATGAAAGCGACGGGCGCAATAGCCGAGTGGTTAAAGCGTTGGAATTTCAACCTGAGGGTCCTGGGTTCGAATCACGGTGACGGCGCCTGGTGGGTAAAGGGTGGAGATTTTTACGATCTCCCAGGTCAACATATGTGCAGACCTGCTAGTGCCTGAAACCCCTTCGTGTGTATATGCAAGCAGAAGATCAGATACCCACGTTAAAGATCCTGTAATCCATGTCAGCGTTCAGTGGGTTATGGAAACAAGAACACATCCAGCATGCACACCCCCGAAAGCGGAGTATGGCTGCCTACATGGCAGGGTAAAAACGGTCATACACGTAAAAGCCCACTCGTGTGCATACGAGTGAACGTGGGAGTTGCAGCCCACGAATGCAGAAGAAGAAGAAGAAAAGAATGAAAGCAGTATTTCTTCCTTTCTCGTGATGTATTTTCACAAGCTTAATGGATACAGGGTTCTAGATGACTACGCACAGTTTAGTCAACACAGAACTGGCTGCAACAGAATCATTTCAGTTTATTAAAATCATCGGACTTGTGAACTTTGTGAAGGCTTTCTCTCAGATGAGCACATGACAACACTGCTGACGCCTGTCTGAAGAAAATGGTGAAGCTCATCTTTTGTCAAAGAACGCAGTCCACACATACATGTAATATTTTGCACAGCAGCCTTCTTTTCCTGTGCAAGCACTCTTTTCAGTCTGTTCATGTACACATATATCACTCTGCGTGTCAACATGTGGAGAAGAGTTTGTATTCAACCGTGTTACGCATGCATGCGTGCATCTGTGTGTGTTCCCACTGCAAGAGACAGGAAAACAATGGAGAGGAAAATATTTCACCGAAACAATGAAAACGACGTTAAAAAAAGAGTTTGACAGACTCTTAATTGTTCTTCTAAGTGCATGACTGTTATCTACCAACCACCAATCAGTTTAAAACGCAGTTTATATGCAAAGCTAGGGCGCAGCTCATTCACAAAATATGATATTCATCTACCAAACACACTAAACACAGTCATCAAAATTCATACAAGTATAATATTCACTATGCACATGGCATAAATAGTCATGACCACACATCACTTATACATCCACAAGTAAAATATCACAGACACACCAAAACACCTAGCTGGAGAACCACGGTCATAACATAACACTGACATACAGATTCACTATGTCTATAACCTGATACATCAACAAACTAATGAATGAAAATATACCCTTCAGCATGACATTTCAGCACAAATGGTCTACTTATTCATTCCTGTTCATTCTGTCAGGATCTAAATAATCTAATCAAAACATCTTTTGATGTGGAGCTAAAATGAAAAGTAGCACACACTGGAGTCCAAAAATTGAAGGATAAAATATCAATCATTCTCTCTCTCTCTCTCCCCCTCTCTCCCTGCCTCTCTCTCTCTCTCTCTCTCTCTCTCCCTCTCTCTCTCTCCCTCCCTCTCTCCCTGCCTCTCTCTCTCTCCCTCTCTCTCTCTCTCTCTCCCTCTCTCTCTCTCCCTCTCTCTCTCTCTCTCTCCCTCCCTCTCCCTCTCTCTCTCCCTCTCTCTCTCTCCTCAGCTTTCCCCCCACTCGTCCTACATTCTCTTTTCCCTGCACCCTGAACCTTTCGATGATGCTTCATTATTATGTCCATGATCTGATCAAGGGAATAATTCACTCATTAATCAGCCCTCAATACATTATATTATCACCAACATAATAAACACATCTTGTTCCCTTCTTGCGGGATAAACCAAAGCTAACGAGGTAATAAAGGCCAGAGAAAAAGAGTAAATTTTTTCACTATGTTTTTAGCAAGTAATCCTTTTTCTTGACTACCTACATTCCAAATCTGTCTATTCTGCCGATTGAGAATATTGTAGTCCTATGGAGATCTTTCCTATCCTTTCCTTACACCATTGTCCATGTTCTCAACACACATTTTATTCCATGCAGTTAACTGCAAATCTGGAAACGCAAGGAGCTGCGACAGAATCAGACAGGCGTTGTGACCCCTGATCCGGTGGTCACTGTTAGCGGAGTCTGAGGCCCCGTCCATTTCTACACAGTGCTGTGTCCTCAGGAAAGGCACTTTACCCTGATTTTCCTCAACCCACCTGGGTGTAAATGGATATCGGACTGTTTTTGGGGGGAAGTTAAAATCAACAGGAGAACAAGACTGGGGACCCGCCTTACGCAACGCCAAACAGTGGAGTGATGGCCTAGAGGTAACGCGTCCGCCTAGGAAGCGAGAGAATCTGAGCGCGCTGCTTTGAATCACGCTCAGCCCCCGAAATTTTCTCCCCCTCCACTAGACCTTGAGTGGTGGTCTGGATGCTAGTCATTCAGATGAGACGATAAACCGAGGTCCCGTGTGCAGCATGCACTTAGCGCACGTAAAAGAACCCACGGCAACAAAAGGGTTGTCCCTGGCAAAATTCTGTAGAAAAATCCACTTCGATAGGAAAAACAAATAAAACTGCACACAGGAAAAAATACAAAAAAATGGGTGGCGCTGTAGTGCAGTGACGCGCTCTCCCTGGGGAGAGCAGCCCAAATTTCACACAGAGAAATCTGTTGTGATAAAAAGAAATACAAATACAAATACAAACCCTAAACAATGGTGAATAATTCACAGCCCCTACAGCCCTAACTAAAAGACATGCTCAAGTGATGAGCATGGTATAAATTCATACAATGGTTACGTGTGATAAAAACATTCATGTGATGACAAATGACATGGGCAGTGTGTTTTACATGAAATGTATTTGACATTAAAGTGATTGAACACCTGAGCTGAGAACGACAAAGTTACAAACAAACAAAAGAAAAACTTGGTCAACATTTTTTCACAAGTCTTTAACTAACATCCAAGTGATGACCACCTAACATGGGCTCCATGTTTATGATTCATGGAAAAGGTGTTTAAGGTGAATATGTGTGTGTGTGTGTGTGTGTGTGTTTGGAGGGGGCAGGAGGGGGGGGGAGGGGTAATGGTGATATATCAAAAGAAAAACCCAAGAAATTAAAAAAAGACAAGTTTGCAAGTGCATGAGCACACAAATACTCACACACACACATTTACAAGAAACAGTGACTAACTGCAATTCACTTGACGGAGAAAGTACAATGCACTGAGGCACACACACTCCCCTTCCCTTCCCTCCCCCCACCTCCCCCCACAACAATCAGACAATACATAGTCATATGACACCCACCACCTTCCCCTCCCCCCACACACATGAACAGTCACAATACTAGTATGTACACACACACACACACACACACCACACACAAATGCGACACCCACCGCCTTTCCCTCCCCCACACACACATGAACAGTCACACTGCTAGTGCGAACACACACAAAACACACACACAAAACACACACACACAAAACACACACACATTTATACGCGCATGTGCACAGGCTGCTGCAAAAAGTGTGTCACGGACAAGGTGCACCTACTTCCCCCGCCCCGCCCCGACCCCCCCCCCCTCCCCTTCCTATACGTCATCCTCACCATCAAGAGGTTCACAGAGGTCACTAACTACAATGTCGACAAGATCCTGCTGAGGACAAAACCCCAGCAGGAAGCTGACCCAAACCCACACCTAAACAGATGAGCCCACTCCACCCCCCACCCCCCCAACCTCCCCCCACCCCCACCTGCCCTCCCTCCTCCTTCCCTTCCCCCCCCATCCCTGTCCCCCTCACCTGCCACACGACAGCCAAGTGATGCATGGATGCAGGCTTTTTTTCTTCTTCTTTTTTTCCACTGTTTTTCCCCCCCACTGCCTCCTGCATTTTGTAATTTATCTGCTGATTCTCACATTTACTATTTCTCACACACTCTGTGTGTGTGTGTGTGTGTGTGTGTGTGTGAGTGCTCACACAAGTGTGTATATGTGTGTGTGTATCATTTTTGAGAATGCGTATGCATGTATGTGTGTGCAGCATACATGCCTGCATGTGCGTGTGAGAGAGAGAGACAGAGAGAGAGAGAGTGGATGAATGTGCGCGCGCACGTGTATGTGTGCTTCTCCATGCACGGTACAGGAATGCCACACAGCATGGTGCCCAGCCCCCATCTCCCTCACTCTTGACAGTACAGCTACCACCACAGTTATATGATAGTCAGTCGTGTCCCACTATGACCATCACAACAGCAGAGGAGGCAACTGCTGTTCTGACTATTTGGGCTAAAATTTGATTATAGTGGAGAGTGTCTTGCCCAAGTTACATCCCCACTCTCTGGGCCAAGAGGGTTTTTGGACAGTCAGCACTGGGATGGTTCCCAAAGGCCAACTAGCCCACAAGGCTGCAGCACTAAGAGCCAGTGCAGTTTTGCCTCCTAGTTTGAGAGTCACAGTCCTTCACAAAAGACTAATAGCGGGGGGCATTAAGTCCGAAAAACAGGAGAAAGCTGCACTTCATGGTAAAATATATAAGCTGTAAATAGTTTCCCATTGACTGGAGAAACCATTGATAATACAGCTCTCACTTTGCTGTTGGCCCAAATGTAAACTTAGCTACCACCACAACCACCCTGACAAAAAAAAAAAAAAAAAAGCTACAGGGAACAAACAATGCGGCTGTCACCTTTGTCCCCCTAACCCACCCACCTCCCCACCACCCCCTTCTCATTAGCCCACCACCATCACCACCACCACCTGCCGACCCTGTCCACCCCCCCCCCAAACCCCATCTTCACTTTATCAGCAACACCTGACTGTGCCCCCCAAAAAAGCTCCAAAATCCAGTGTTGTTTTTGGTACCTCCATCCCTTTGTCAGTCAGCTGGCCCTGTGTGTGTGTGTGTGTGTGTGTGTGTGTGTGTGTGTGTGTGGTGTGTGTGTGTGTGTGTGTGTGTGTGTGTGTGTGTGTGTGTGGTGTGTGTGTGTGTGTGTGTGTGTGTGTGTGTGTGTGAGGTGTGTGTGTGAGGTGTGTGTGTGTGTGTGTGTGTGTGTGTGGTGTGTGTGTGTGTGTGTGTGTGTGTGTGTGTGTGTGAGGTGTGTGTGTGTGTGTGTGAGGTGTGTGTGTGTGTGTGTGTGTGTGTGTGTGTGTG
>NC_134904.1:40434147-40471647 GCF_041734735.1 Babylonia areolata | reverse complement strand
TGAACTGTTGGCAAAAGAATGGCTAAAGGATTGTGAAGCCACTATCGAAATGAGAGCCTACATGGTGGATAAGGTGTTGCCTACTTTGATTCTTGGAGTGGAGAAACTTCTGAACACTGTGGATGAAAGGGGACTTGCAAACCCTGAAGCAGGTGGGGGGTATGACCCCAACTTTAATCCTTTGAACTTCCTGGCTCAGTACCTGTTTCGTAACAACCCTCGCTACAGTAACTTTTCAGAAGCATCCCCATATGTCCATGGACTTAGACAGATTGCTGAGGACCTGAAAGCACAGCTTTTTGATATGGAGGACAATAGGTAAGTGATTTGGTTTTGTTTTTATAACAGTCATAATCAGTACCAGACTGCATGCACATATAGTGTGTGTGTGTGTTTGTGCATGTTTGCATTGTTGCACTGTGTGTGTTGTGTTGTGTGTGTGTGTGTTCATGCAACTCCATGGAGTGTGCATGTGTGTGTATTTGTGGATGTGTGTGTGTGTGTGTGTGTGTGTGTGTGTGTGTGTGTGTGTGTGTGTGCATATGTGAGGGTTTCTGATGGGGTGTGTCCATCGAGATCGATGATGACCATCGTTGTCATCCAACTGGGGGATGGGGTTTTCTGATAACATGAAAATAAATCTATGCTTGATAAATGCATCCCTGATAATTCAAAATGGAAAGGACGCACTACCTATTCACTGAGCAGGTCAATGGGACATTAAGAAAATTCTAAGGTGAGCATAAACGAAGTGTGAAAATCTCAGAGCACCATTGTGATCTTGGTGGATCATATGCAACAAACAAGACTTGTTTTCCTTCACCACTTCATGGAACCTGAACTTGGATGATTGTTCAGCTATGCAGACTTGATTGGAATGTGCAGTATTAGAGTGATAACCTGAATGTATAATCTGGGACCCCATAGAATTATGGTACATGAGATATTTGCTGATCAGAAGACCTTTTGACCTTGTTCTGTGTGTGTGTGTGGGTGGGGAGTGGGGGGTGCACATTGATAGCACTACATGTCAGTATCAATACTTGTCATTACCTGTACATGTCAGTAGCACTACATGTCATTAGTGCTACACAGTACATGTCAATAGCACTATGTACCATTTCTGTTGAATAACTGCTCAAAAAACAAAAACAAAAAAGAGACGCTGGTAATGCTGTGTTTACAAAGCTATGTTGAACCTATGTCCATATATATATGGTGGTGGTGTGGTGTGGTGTGGTGTGTATGTGTGTGTGTGTGTGTGTGTGTGTGTGTGTGTGTGTGTGTGTGTGTGTTTGAGAGACAGACAGACAGAGAGACAGATACAGACAGTGGCAAATAAGTGTGTGTGTGTGTGTGTGTGTGTGTGTGTGTGTGTGTGTGTGTGTGTGTGTTACATCCAGCCCTCAGGACAAAATGGAAAATATGAATTCATAGTAATAAAACAAACATCATTAGTATGAATAAAATAAAGAAAAAAGCACACTAAAAAAAAACCTCAGATATATTATATTCACATACATTGCATGCATGATGAACAGGTGAAAAACAGACCTACATACAGATATACACATGTACACACATATATACATATAATGATATATATGCAAAAGATATATGTATACGATCATATCTATATATTACAAATATAAATGAGAAAGAGAACCTGAGAGAGAGGGGCGACAGAGAGAGAGAGGGGGTAAACTAAAAGCTGTTCGATAGTTGTACATCCATAGTGCAATGTAATGATAAGTGCCTAGAAGATTGGCAAAAAAAATAGGTGGCTAGCACTATTCACATGTAGCACTGTTACAATTGACACATAGCTTTATTCACATTTAGTCCTGTTGATATGAAAAAACTGAAAACACTAGCGCTATCGATTGCCATGTATTAATAAGATTACTATTTGTGGTAGTGATAACAACACAATATTAGCATTATTTACATGTAGCGCTATCGGGAGGTACTGTGTGTGTGTGTGTGTGTGTGTGTGTGTGTGTGTGTTTACAAGGGAGAAATGATTTTTAGAAGCAAATTATTGTAGGGCAGATTCATATGAAAAATGAAATATTAAATGTGTGCACGTAAATGAGACTTAAAGTCAAGTCAGTGCTAGACAATATAGTATGTGTATCTTGTTCCAGATTGGCACGTATCAAAGCTGAAGCCAAGCGCAAGAGGGAAGAGCGCGAAAAGCAGGCAAGACTTCGTCAGCAAGAGAAAGAGCGAAGGCAGGAGGCGCTGATGACTCAGTTTGCAGAATGGAATGTCCCCACCGATAACAACAGAGTGGAACTTTCTTTGGTCAGTAATGGAGATGAAAATCATGTTATATCTAGTCTGCATACTATTGTTGTATTGAATGTAACAACGGGATGGATCTTTCTTTGGATGAAAATCATGTTATTTCTAGTTTGCATGCAACTGTCATATTGGATGTAACAACAGGGTGGAGCTTTCTTTGGTCAGTAATGGAAATGAAAACCATGTTATTTCTAGCTTGTATGCTATTGTCATATTGGATGAAGTACTTTTTTTAACATAGAGATTTAAATTGTCTAGTTTTATCATTAGATTTACTTCATTCCAGAACGAAACAAAAAAACAAACACATATATTGATGTATGAATATATAAATATAGAAGCAATGCTGCCTGTCTGACTCCCAAAGTACCACGTTCCTCACCTCCATACTCTGCGCTGCTCCCAAGAGACGCAAGAATGAAGTACCAAGTTAAATGTCTTTGCTTTTCTGCTTTCCACTCCACTGGACCTCATCAGTGCTTACACTCCCTCAAGAACTCTCCACCAACGCACTTTGCATGTATGAGGAATAAGAGAGTAGGGGGAGTGAGTGAGAAAGAGAAAGAGTGGTCATGATCAAAGTTATTCATAACTCTGTGTGTGTGTGTGTGTGTGTGTGTGTGTGTGTGTGTGTGTGTGTGTGTGTGTGTGATGTGTATGCATGTGTGTGTTTGTGTCTGTCTACCTGCATGCATACATGTGTTCCACATAACATGTATGTGTGTGCATGTCTGTGTGTACTGGGTCCACAGCTCCAGAATGCATTGCGATCCTTCATGGAGGTGGCAGAGCAGTTTCCCCCAGAGATCCAAGAGGTGGCTAAATTTGGCCACCCTCTGGAATCCACTGATGAAACAGGGCGCACGCTGGCTGTCACAGAATTTGCCCAGGTGATTAAGTGTGACTGGAAGAATATCTGTGACCATCTTCATAAGTATCTTATGTTGTCATTTCGAAAGCATTTTATATTTGAGAAACAGTTTTGTCTAATTTTGCTGTTATATGAGGGATGTACTATTCTTTCCAGTGTTGTGTGTGTGTGTGGGAGGGGGGGGGAGGGAAGGGGGGGTGGTTGGGGGGGGGGGGTGAGGGTGGATGAGGGGGGCGGGGGAAGGTGTGTCTGTGTGTCTGTGTCTGTGTGTGTGTCTATGTGTTCTGTTCATGATGTGAGGATGGTGATTGTTTCTTCGTGGTTGATTTTTTCTCTTGATGATCGTTGCTTCTATTTTATAACATGTAATTTGTGGAGTGTCGTGAGTGATTGGTTACATGTCTGTCTGAGTGTGTGTGTGTGTGTGTGCATGCGTGAAATCTGATTGAATGACACAGGAAATGAATGATAAGCGCCCAATGGCAGCCACCAGTCAGCTCTACCCAGGTAGACAGCCTCTTGTACAAATGACCCTGTGTTTGTAAAGCACTTAGAGCGTGGTCTCCGACTGAGAATAGGTGCTGTATAAGTATCCACATCATTCATGATTCATTCATTCACCGTGTCATTTCAGTATCTGTCACTGTATGTGGAGACGCTGCCGCCTGAAGTGTTTGAGCAGTTCATGGTCCACATGTCCAAGTGTGCCAACGCCCACCGTGCCTCAGCGGAACGAGAGAACAGACGTATCATGTTGACCAATCTGTTCATCTACTGTGACCACAGCGGGGTGAGTCGCTGGAGAACGTCACCGTGCTGTTGTTTTAGGAAGGTGGCAGAATGGTTTCAACTCTCAGCTGCCCATACAGAGAGTCCGTGAGGGTGTGGGTTCGAATCCCACTACCTGACGGGCGCAATAGCTGAGTGGTTAAAGCGTTGGACTGTCAATCTGAGAGTCCCGGGTTCGAATCACGGTGACGGCGCCTGGTGGGTAAAGGGTGGAGATTTTTACGATCTCCCAGGTCAACATATGTGCAGACCTGCTAGTGCCTGACCCCCTTCGTGTGTATATGCAAGCAGAAGATCAAATATGCACATTAAAGATCCTGTAATCCATGTCAGCGTTCGGTGGGTTATGGAAACAAGAACATACCCCAGCATGCACACCCCCGAAAACAGAGTATGGCTGCCTACATGGCAGGGTAAAAACAGTCATACATGTAAAAGCCCACTCGTGTGCATACAAGTGAACGCAGAAGAAGAAGAAGAATCCCACTCCCATCCTCATTCCCAAGTTTGACTGGAAAATCAAACTGAGCGTCTAGTCTTTCGGATGAGACGATAGACCGAGGTCTCGTGTGCAGCACACACTTGGCGCCCTGAAAAAGAACTCATGGCAACAAGAGTGTTGTCCTATGACAAAATTGTGTAGAAGAAATCCACTCTGATAGGTACACAATATATAAGCATGCACTCAAGGCCTGACTAAGCGTGTTGAGTTATGCTGCTGTTCAGGCATCTACCTAGCAGATGTGGTGTAGCGTATATGGATTTGTCTGAATGCAGTGATCTGAAACTGTATTGTTTTTTGTCACAGGATCACATTGTTGTTACTTGTTGATGAGGTTCATCATGCTGATTGGTCATGCCATAAGATCTCTATAGGACATAACAATATGCATACTAGTTCCATGGCCTGTAATGCCATACTTTCAGATCTCTATAGGATATAATGCTATGTATGTCAGTTCTGTTCATTAGGGAGTTCTTATCTGTTTTCATCAGAAAAGGTTGGAGAGTCTTATTATTGGATTAATCTCTGCACGGTTATGACAAAAACGTGAGTCAGCATTTTATTGTACATAATCAAATACACAGTACCCACTTAACATCAAGTTTGCAAATATTCTTTCGTTTACTTCTCATTCAAACAAACCTGTCTGTTGATCAAGATTCAGTTTACATGGTTAAATAGATAAAATCAGTAATGTATTTGCACATCTTAGAGTTTGATTGTGGCTGGAAAGATGTCTATATTGTCCTTGTGAATGTTTGGTGTTTCAGATTGGCTTGTTGGACAGGCACCGTATCCTCAACCTGTTTGAACAGTTCTGGGATGTATATGAGGATAGTAAGAAGAAGCTGAGAAATCCTCGAAGATGTAAGTATTTAGTAACGTGATTGACCAGGCCCATGATGTGTGTGTCTGTGTCTGTATGTCTGCATGTGTCTGCTTATGTGTGTGTATGTGTGTTTGTGTGTGTGTGTCTGCGTGTGTCTGCATGTGTGTGTGTGTGTGTGTGTGTGTGTGTGTGTGTGTGTGTGTGTGTGTGTGTGTGTGTGTGTGTGTGTGTCTATGTCTGTGTCTGTGTCTGTGTGTAAATGTGTGTGTGTGTGTGTATGTGAATGTGTGTGTTCAGTTTAACATCTGTTCACAAGAAGTGTTATTAGAAGTGTTATGTGTGTGTGTGTGTGTGTGTGTGCATGCATGCATGTGTGTGTGTGTGTGTGTGTGTGTGTGTGTGTGTGTGTGTGTGTGTAACAGTCTGCTTTGTGATTGAAAATGTGGTCAGGAAAGAGTACAATGGTACATGTATATTTATTTCTGTATCATGTTTTCCCATGCACACATTTGGTGAGTGATTCTGGAGCCGACTACAGGAGATAATTGTTTCTCTCTTGTGTTTGGTACTCAGAGAGAATACTGTAATCTCATTTTTGTATTGTATTGTATGTTATTGTATTGTATTGTATTGTTCTTTGTCACAACAGATTTCTCTGCACGAAATTTTCAGTGTGTGAAGTTAGAGTTCTCTCCCTTGTGCAGGGCCTGTGGTGGAGGTGGACGAGGTGGACGACTCGCTGATCGATGATGATGATGACGAAAGTGTGCCTACCATTCCGGAGACAGCACGGGAAGACGAAGAGGCGCAGAAGCTGCAGGAACAAAGTGAGCTTCCCAAAAACAACACAGGGGGAGGGGAGATCACCCCTGTCTCCACGGGCAGTCAGGGGTCAGGGCAGGGAAGGTCAAAGTCTGGTGGGAACAGGGGCGGGAATGGCGTAGGAGGGGAGGAAGAGGGGGGAGAGAAGGAGGACAGTAAAGGAGAAAGTGACCAAGATCAGAAAGCTTCTTCGGAAGAAGAGAAAGGGGACAGCGGTGAAAGTGACGTCATGTCGAGCCAAGGAGACAAGGCAGGGCAGGTGGAGACACCTGAAGCTGCTGTTGCTGTCATAACGACATCTGCCACACCTCCTGTCGATTCTTTGATGGCCATCACAGAAGAGGAAGAAGAAGAGGAGGAGGAAGAGAGAGCGCCAGTATCTGGAGCGACAGGAGCTGCTGACAAAAGTCGACAGGAGGAGGAGAGAAATGAGACAGTAGCGGTTACTGAAGGTTATATTGAATCTCTCAGTTTTTCCCCCTCTCTTCTCTAGCGTGCTTCCGACTGCTTCCTTTTGGGCTAGAAACAGCGCTGACATGACATCTTGGTATCTCTGATCTGTTATAACTTTTCCCCTCCCGTTACATTAGCTTTAACCTGAACCTTTATTAGCTTGTAAATCTATGTAATTTTCTCTTTTATTAATGGTTAATGTTACTTTTTATGTCAAATAGTTAGCTACAAGAAACAGTATTGGTCTTTTTTTGGGGGGAAAGGTCCTTGATTTTTTTTTTTTTTTTTCCATACTTATATGCAGGAAGCTAGTGTGTTATGCAAATCGTCGCTGATTTAATTAAGTTCTGCATCTCTTTTGATAGGTTCATACATGGTGCATCAAAACTGTGCTCAGTGGAATACATGTTTCTGACCTGGAGATGCCCATGCGCATGCAGTTCTCGCTAGAAATAACCGGGGAACCTCAACAAAAATAATCCCAAAGTGGGTCTGCAGCCCTCCGTAATAAGTCATTTTATCCGTGATAAATCAACAACCAAATTAACCATTAGTTTACCAGTCGATAAATCAAGTCAGTCAGTCTGTTAGTTAGTTATTCACTTTTAATATCATTTATCAAAATTATACTATTTAAGATTGTGTCTGTGAGTTTATATCTGCTTCTGTATTTTTACCTGTCATTCTACTGGGGTAATAGGGATGTTTGTATGTCTGTATCTGATCCATGCTAGATAACACTTTTTTTTCTCTCTCTCTCTGTATCTTTCAACCATAATCTTTATCTAAACTGTCTCTTTGTTCCATTCACACCAATGGCTAATACAAGAGACTAAATTGTGACCACTATGTTTGTATAAACAGTTTCCTTTCTTTTCATTTTTTTCCCCTTTCCATCTATAACTAGTTTTCTTTTCCCACTCATTTTATTTCTGTCTTGCTCATTACAAACCTTTCTACCTAGATAGTTGTGCTAGCATCAAGAAGTGCTGTTTTATATGTAGTCATGAACAGCGATACCACTGCTTTTTATGTATGAAATGTCTCTGTTTTTGTCCATTTGTGTATCTACGTATGCAAGTTTCTTTATCTGCCTGTCTGTCTACTTTATGTCTGCCTATCTGTGTATCTGTCTGTCTGTCTACTTTATGTCTGCCTATCTGTGTATCTGTCTGTCTACTTTATGTCTGCCTATCTGTGTATCTGTCTGTCTGTCTACTTTATGTCTGCCTATCTGTGTATCTGTCTGTCTGTCTACTTTATGTCTGCCTATCTGTGTATCTGTCTGTCTGTCTACTTTATGTCTGCCTATCTGTGTATCTGTCTGTCTGTCTACTTTATGTCTGCCTATCTGTGTATCTGTCTGTCTGTCTGTCTACTTTATGTCTGCCTATCTGTGTATCTGTCTGTCTGTCTACTTTATGTCTGCCTATCTGTGTATCTGTCTGTCTGTCTGTCTACTTTATGTCTGCGTATCTGTGTATCTGTCTGTCTGTCTACTTTATGTCTGCCTATCTGTGTATCTGCCTGTCTGTCTACCTTTCTCTTTCCTCATTCTTTTTTTCTGTTTCTGAAATACATGAAGATGTGGTTTGGATACATGCTGAAGTTAAGGTAGGATCCATAGTTTTAAATGAGATGAAGAGACAGTATAATTGTTTTTGCTGGTGCAGCAGCAGAGGTCACCAGAGACAGTTTTCTGGGTTTAAACTGGATAATAAAGACATGTAAGTTGTGTTCGCTTTGTGCAGAGTGATGTCCCAATATTACTGGAAGTGAGTTCTTTCTGTCTTTTATGCATTGATCTTCAGAGTTTAGCCATGATTTTTACATACTCTTTTGTGGAGGATTATTTCTCTGTCTATATACATAGACAGACATCTGTCATCTGCTAAATGCATTATCTTTGCATAAAAGAAAAATGTTAGATATGTGGAACATTTGCATATATTTTCATACACAGCAATGCTTTTTAGGTGAGTACTCATTTCATGCTTTTCTATATGCATAAAATCATGTCATTTGGATAAAATCTTTGTTGTTTTGTTTTTAACAGAATGTTATGTAACAGAATAAAAACAGCTATCCATTTTACAAGTTTGTATGATTAGATCACACATGGTGGTCCAGAATGGAGAAGGCTAGTGCAGGAATCAGCAATGCTGTGCCCCGACGGTTCCCCATGGAGTTAGGACCAAGCAATGATTAAATCATATGTTTTGGTAATAGGTGATAACTGCAGAGACAAATCATTAATTATTATTTCTTTTTATATTTCTAGCTTGTTTTACAATATAAAAAAAAACAACAACAAAAAACACACGCACACAAAAATTAAGTACTGAATATTGAACATCACAAAGAAACATCTATGTTGCTTGTAGCATTCAATAAAACGATAATTGCAATAATGTGTTTTTCATTACGGTGATCAGATGATGAATATCACAGTAACTTTGCACCTTAGATTATTTATAACAGTGATGTGCTGTTCATCATTTACATGTTAATCACCGTAACATGTCTTTTGTCGTAACAGCGGGGTCCAAACAGGAATCAGCCGAATCTCTGGCACAGGAACCCACTGAAGAGAAAGCTGAAACAGGAGCTGAAGGTGAGAGACTGCATCAGAACTGTTGTGACTGCATCAGAACTGCTAGATGTTGTGACTGCATCAGAACTGCTAGATGTTGAGACTGCATCAGAACTGCTAGATGTTGTGACTGCATCATCAGAACTGCTAGATGTTGTGACTGCATCAGAACTGCTAGATGTTGTGACTGCATCATCAGAACTGCTAGATGTTGTGACTGCATCATCAGAACTGCTAGATGTTGTGACTGCATCATCAGAACTGCTAGATGTTGAGACTGCATCAGAACTGCTAGATGTTGTGACTGCATCAGAACTGCTAGATGTTGTGACTGCATCATCAGAACTGCTAGATGTTGAGACTGTATCAGAACTGCTAGATGTTGTGACTGCATCAGAACTGCTAGATGTTGTGACTGCATCAGAACTGCATCAGAACTGCTAGATGTTGTGACTGCATCAGAACTGCATCAGAACTGCTAGATGTTGAGACTGCATCAGAACTGCTAGATGTTGAGACTGCATCAGAACTGCTAGATGTTGTGACTGCATCAGAACTGCATCAGAACTGCTAGATGTTGTGACTGCATCAGAACTGCATCAGAACTGCTAGATGTTGTGACTGCATCAGAACTGCTAGATGTTGTGACTGTATCAGAACTGCTAGATGTTGTGACTGCATCATCAGAACTGCTAGATGTTGAGACTGCATCAGAACTGCTAGATGTTGAGACTGCATCAGAACTGCTATATGTTGTGACTGCATCAGAACTGCTAGATGTTGAGACTGTATCAGAACTGCTAGATGTTGTGACTGCATCATCAGAACTGCTAGATGTTGAGACTGCATTTGTGACTGCATCAGAACTGCTAGATGTTGTGACTGCATCAGAACTGCTAGATGTTGTGACTGCACCAGAACTGCATCAGAACTGCTAGATGTTGTAACTGCATCATCAGAACTGCTAGATGTTGTGACTGTATCAGAACTGCTAGATGTTGTGACTGCATCATCAGAACTGCTAGATGTTGTGACTGTATCAGAACTGCTAGATGTTGTGACTGCATCATCAGAACTGCTAGATGTTCAGACTGCATCAGAACTGCTAGATGTTGAGACTGCATCAGAACTGCTAGATGTTGTGACTGCATCAGAACTGCTAGATGTTGTGACTGCATCAGAACTGCTAGATTTTGAGACTGCATAAGAACTCCTAGATGTGAAAAAGCCTCTGAAATGTGCTCATCAAGTTTGAAAGACATAGCATCATCATAAAACTGCTGACCCAAATGCTGCAAAGTGGATGCTTTTTTTTTTTTTTGCTTTTTTTTTGCTTTTTTTTGCTTTTTTGGATAGCATGGTTCTAAACAGATTGAGGGTTATTAGAAACCTTCCACCAGACAACAACAACAACATCAACAAATAAACAACAACAAAGAAACAAAACCAAACAACAAACAACACAATGCTGAGAGGTAACAGGCTCATAGAAATACCCCCACAGTTCTTGTATTGTTTTGATCCATATTCATCATAAAAACTTTCACCACAGTGGTGTGAATTGAGACCTGTGCAACTGCAAACTGTTAGCACAAAAGGAAAAATTAACTGTCTAAAACCTTTTTTTTTTTTCTTTTTTGTACGCTTATAGTTGACTGAAAGTTTTTGTGCCTTATACATATTATTATTAGTAGTAGTAGTAGTCTTCTTCTTCTTCTTCTGCGTTTGTGGGCTGCAACTCCCACATTCACTCGTATGCACACGAGTGGGCTTTTACGTGCATGACCGTTTTTACCCCGCCATGTAGGCAGCCATACTCCGTTTTCGAGGGTGTGCATGCTGGGTATGTTCTTGTTTCCATAACCCACCGAGCGCTGACATGGATTACAGGATCTTTAACGTGCGTATTTGATCTTCTGCTTGCATATACACACGAAGGGGGTTCAGGCACTAGCAGGTCTGCACATATGTTGACCTGGGAGATCGTAAAAATCTCCACCCTTTACCCACCGGGCGCCGTCACCGTGATTCGAACCTCGGACTCTCAGATTGACAGTCCAACGCTTTAACCACTCGGCTATTGGGCCCGTCAGTAGTAGTAGTAGTATCAGGCATCTGCTTGGCAGATGTGGTGTAGCGTATATGGATTTGTCCGAACGCAGTGACGCCTCCTTGAGCTACTGAAACTGAAAGTAGTAGTAGTTCTTTTTATGTATTTATCTATTATTTATTTACTCCTTTTTTTTTCTCAAGGCCTGACTAAGCACGTTGGGTTACGCTGCTGGTCAGGCATCTGCTTGGCAGATGTGGTGTAGCGTATATGGATTTGTCCGAACGCAGTGACGCCTCCTTGAGCTACTGAAACTGAAACTGAAACTTTCTTCAAACTTCACACCACATCATCAACAATTTTACCAGAGTAGTGTAGATTGAGAGAGCAACCACAAGAGAGAGAGAGAGAGAGAAAAAAAAAACCTGTCTAAAACCTTTCCGCGTCAAACTTCACAACACATCAAAAACAATTTTACCAGAGTAGTGTAGATTGAGAGAGAGCAATTGCAAGAGAGAGAAAAAAAAAACCTGTCTAAAACCTTTCGTCAAACTTCACAGCACATCAAAAACAATTTTACCAGAGTAGTGTAGATTGAGAGAGAGCAATTGCAAGAGAGAGAAAAAAAAAACCTGTCTAAAACCTTTCGTCAAACTTCACAGCACATCAAAAACAATTTTACCAGAGTAGTGTAGATTGAGAGAGAGCAATTGCAAGAGAGAGAAAAAAAAAACCTGTCTAAAACCTTTCGTCAAACTTCACAGCACATCAAAAACAATTTTACCAGAGCAGTGTAGATTAAGAGAGAGCAATTGCAAGAGAGAGAAAAAAAAAACCTGTCTAAAACCTTTCGTCAAACTTCACAGCACATCAAAAACAATTTTACCAGAGCAGTGTAGATTAAGAGAGAGCAATTGCAAGGGAAAAAACTGTCTAGAACCTTTCTCTACAGCAGATGATGAGATTCCAAAAGCCAAGGAGAAAGAAAACCACTGGAGGCGAAACTGTTGAAAACCTTTCTTCAAACTTCACAACCCATCCCAAACAATTTTACCAGAGTAGCGTAGATTAAGAGAGCAACAAGGGAGGGGAAAAAAACAAAACAAAAAATGTCAAAAACCTTTCTTCAAACTTCACAGGAGCAGATGCCGAGACATCCAAAGGCCAAGAAGAAGAAGGAGGAGAAGAAGAAGGAGAAAAACCACAAGAGCCAGCTGCCCAGGAGGAGAAGGCGGAGGCAGGGGAGACAAGCGGAGCCGGTGAGGAGAAGGACAGAGCGGCTGAGGAAAGGATACAAATTGAGGATGGCGAGGAGCCAGCCGGGAAAGACGAGGCGGCACAGGAGGAGAAGGAAGCGGAAGAAGGGGAGCAGAAGGAGCAGAAAGACAAGGAAGAAGTCAGCGCTGACCCTGAGCTCGGGCAAGGTGAGGTGGAAAACGGGGAAAGAATTTCGTGCCTGTTTGTTTTGGAGCATCCTGTTGTGGGTTGTTTTGTACTCTTAAGATTTCCTTTTCCCACCCCACCTCTTTTTTTGTAGAAACATTTTAAGAATCCTTTCTTTCCTTTTCTTTGCTATCTTTCTCGGTCTCTTGTGTTATACCCCCCCACACCCCACACCTCCCCCCTTTTTTTTTTTCTTCTTTTCCTTGTTGTTTTTAATTGCTTGTCACAATGTTTCAATTATTTAACTCTTTGATTTGAAGTTTAACAATCTGTTAATTTTCTGAGGAATTGTTGTTTTGGTTTTCAAAGAAGTATTGAAGTTTTAGTTCTGTGTCTACGTAGGATTCAGTATTCAGTGAAATCTTTAGATGGTTTTAGGTAAGTCAGATTACAACAACAACAACAACAACAACAAAATCAGGGTGGTTGCTTTGTGTTTCTTGATTTGTGTGTGTGTGTGTGTGTGTGTGTTTCCATTGAGGTTCAAACATTGTTGTATGTGTATTTTTGTTCAATTCAAGGCATTTTCTTCCATGCATTCTGTAATATTCCCGGACTTAACAAAAGTTGCAGTGAAGAATTTTCTCTATTGTTTTTTTTTTCCTTGTCATTATACTGCATCTACTTTTTCTCCCCACCCCCCACCTCTACCCTACCCTACCCTATACTGACTGACATTAAGTATACATATTGATACAAATACTAACAAACAAACAAAAAAAAAGTAACAAAAGTCTGCCATTTGGCTTTCCCGTTGAATGATGTTTTGGTACAGTCTCTCCCCCTTTCCTTTTCGTCCTGCTGTTTCTGTCCGATGGCTCACTGAATGAATTAACCACCGGCTGTTTCGTACACTGACCACCGTGTTCAGACGTGGACATAACTGGAGAGATGGCCAAGTCGGGTCTGCAGCCACGGGCTCCGCAGCCCACCCCAGCGGCCACCGGTCGAGCCAGCATCACCTTTGCCCAGGGAACGGCGTTTGAGAGAGAGAAGACAGGTGGCTGTCCGGTACTCTTGTCGTATAGATATATTATATATATGTTTTGGTTTTTTAGTTGGAACTGGATGCTGGTGTGCCGGCTGCTGTCTTAAATGTGTAGCAGCCTTGCTGCTGTTTTTGTTTGTGTGTGTGTGTGTGTGTGTGTGTGTGTGTGGAAGGTGGAGTGGGGGGATTGTGTGTGTTAGTTTGTTTGTGTGTGTGTGTGTGTGTGTGTGTGTGTGTGTGTGTGTGTGTGGAAGGTGGAGTGCAGGGATTGTGTGTGTGTGTTTGTTTGTGTGTGTGTGTGTGTTTGTTTGTGTGTGTGTGTGTGTTTGTGTGTGTGTGTGTGTGTGTGTGTGTGTGGAAGGTGGAGTGCGGGATTGTGTGTGTGTGTTTCTTTGTGTGTGTGTGTGTTTGTGTGTGTGTGTGTGTGTGTGTGCGTGTGTATGTGTGTGTGTGTGTGTGTGTGTGTGGAAGGTGGAGTGGGGGGATTGTGTGTGTGTGTGTTTGTGTGTGTGTGTGTGTGTGTGTGTGTGTGTGAGTGAGCAGAGAGGAGATGGGGTTGGGTGGGGGCTGGACCTGTACGTGCTGTTAGGGTTGTTGTTATGACAGCAGGATGATCAGAAACAGAGTGAGTTTTCAGAACAGGGTTGTGTTTGCTGACATTCATTTCTGTACCCACCTTCTCCCCTTTTAATAATTTGTCTTTTTGTTCACTCCCCCCCCTCCCCCTCCCCATCCCCCTCCCCCTCACACCTCACCTCACCTCTCTTCTTCCTCCTGCAGGCAGAAAGACTAACCAGTGGATTGGTTTTCCCTCCCCAGGATGGCCATTTTCCTGCTGTTGTGCTGCGCTGGCTTCCTTTTCCATCCCTCTGTGTTGGATTGACCTTACTTTTGTGCATAATACACCCTCCGCATCACAGGCACTAAACAATATGCATGCATGCATACGCTCATGTGTGTTCACATACATGCACGTATGAACTCTGTGTATGTGTGTTTGTGACTATGAACTTTGGCGAAAAATTTAATAATTGTTGACAGAGTTCAGTTGTTGTTTTTTTTGTTTTTGGTTTTTTTTACCTTGACACTGGTTCAGTGTCCTGAACTGAGGTCTTTCTTATTGCTAATCTTTTGGAAATGGTCAGGGGAATGTTGATACCAGTTTGCGGCCTGTATACATGGAACACCACAAGAGCTTACCATTCAGATCATTCCTTGTCACAATGCAACAGATTACGGTCCATCTTTACAGTTTGAATTCAATATGTATGTGCTTGAACAATAATTTTGCACAATTTTGTTCATGTTCGGCTGATAGATGCAACAGTAGAGCACATCAAACATATCAAAAACTTGTGTTCAGATGACTCTGATTTCCCAACATCACCTACTGAAATGTGACAAGTCCAACCAAATTTGAGTTCTGACAACTCTTTAATTCCCCCACGGTCCCCTTACAGGCCTCACTGCCACCAGCATGCGAAGCCAGTCCCAGATGTCTGCCTTTGACGAGAGCAACCTGAACGTGTCGCAGTTTGTCCAGCTGACGGAGACATTCCTGGGAGAACAGCCAGATGGCGCCGTGTTTGGCAAACTGGCCTCCTTCATACGGGAAGGCTACGAGGAGACAGAGGATGAAAAGATGGAAAGATTGATGAAGGTGGGTGACAGCGGAGTGGCTGTAGTGATACAGGTTTGACTTTATGTTAACTGTGGACGGTGGCAGAATGGTTAACTCACTCAGTACGGCCAGTCCTCTCTTCTCTCTACACAGACCCCTCGGATGTCCAGTGGGTGTCTGAATGACCCAACCTTTAGCTTCCGTCGTCAGAATTGTGGTATTCTTTGTCAACATTCACGTCTTCAGTATAAGAGCCTTCCGCTTGCAATATTTTGATGATGGTAATTGGGGTGAAACGCTGTTAACGTCGTCTCTTTCGCCGTTCGTATGGAGAGAGTTAAGACGCTCATCTGCCAATACAGTCAGTCTGTGAGGGTCTGGGTTCAAATCCCGTTCTCTACTTTTCTCCCATGTTCGACTAGAAAATTGAACTGAGTGTCTAGTCGTGATGATGGGACGATAAACCGAGGTCTCTTGTGCAGCAGGCACTTGGCGCACTGAAAAAGAACCCACGACAACCAAAGTGTTGTCCTGTGGCAACGGTCTGTAGAAAATTCCACCCGGATAGTTACACAAATATGTATATGTATGCAGACTCAGGGCCTGACGAAGAGCTTTGGGTTATGCTGTGGTCTGGCATCTGCCATGTAGATGTGGTGCAGTGTCATGGATTCATTCAAACGCAGTGACACCTCCTTGAGAAACTGAAACTGAAATTGAAACTGTGGAGTTTGGCCAGCACAAGGATTGCAGCAAACCTGAAAACGTCTCTGGCAGCACAGGTCAAGGAGTGTAAACAAGGAGCCTTTCCCCACGCTGACAGCACCACTCTCTCTCTCTCTCTACTCTCTGCTTCTGTCACACAGCGGCCGCTCACAGCACTTCCATGCTGACTGTCTTTGTGTGTGTAGACCTCTCTCTTACACTGTAACATTTGTATTTGTATTTGTATTTCTTTTTTATCACAACAGATTTCTCTGTGTGAAATTCAGGCTGCTCTCCCAGGGAGAGCGCATCGCTATACTACAGTGCCACCCATTTTTTTTGTATTTTTTCTTGCGTGCATTTTTTTATATTTGTTTTTGCTATTGAAGTGGATTTTTCTACAGAATTTTGCCAGGAACAACCCTTTTGTTGCCATGGGTTCTTTTACATGTGCTAAGTACATGCTGCACACGGGACGTCAGTTTATCATCTCATCCGAATGACTAGTGTCCAGACCACCACTCAAGGTCTAGTGGAGGGGGAGAAAATATCGGCAGCTGAGCTGTGATTCGAAGCAGCGCGCTCAGATTCTCTCGCTTCCTAGGTGGACGCGTTACCTCTAGGCCATCACTCCACATATAGCTGAATGGAGCAAAGTGTTTAAAAGTCCAACCAGTGTTCCTCCTGGGTGTAATGAATGAACTTTACAACAAAAGTAACAATATTATTCATTTACTTCTTTATACATCTATTTCTAATTTGGTGTTTTACAGACAATCTACATGACTAGGCATATAATGTATGATATGAGCTTATAAACTGTGTGAAACATATGTGTTTGTGGATTCACTGAATGATCAAACTTTGTGTTATTCTGTGGAGACAATGCCCATGCTTTTTCTTTATGTGTCTCACCATTTCATAAGGAAACATGTCTTTTTTTTGTCTTTTTTTTAACTAGTTTCAGAGATAATAAAATATGTTCTTTTATCTTGTTTCTTTCCTCACAATGAATAACTTGAAGACTCTTGCACTTCGCCTCACAAACAATGACTCATAGGCTCATGCTCTGTCCCTCACACTGAATGACTCAAAGGCTTGTGCATGAATAACCCACGGATTCTAACTCAAAGACTTGTGTATGAATGACTCGCAGAATTATACACTGTCCCTCACATGGAATGACTCAGACTTATGCATGAATGACTCGCAGACTCTGACTCAAAGACGTGTGCATGAATGACTCGCAGACTCTGACTCAAAGACTTGTGCATGAATGACTCACAGAATTATGCACTGTCCCTCACATGGAATGACTCAGACTTATGCATGAATGACTCGCAGACTCTGACTCAAAGACGTGTGCATGAATGACTCGCAGACTCTGACTCAAAGACTTGTGCATGAATGACTCACAGAATTATGCACTGTCCCTCATTTGGAATGACTCAGACTTATGCATGAATGACTCGCAGACTCTGACTCAAAGATGTGTGCATGAATGACTCACAGACTCTGACTCAAAGATGTGTGCATGAATGACTCACAGACTCTGACTCAAAGACTTGTGCATGAATGACTCACAGAATTATGCACTGTCCCTCACATGGAATAACTCAGACTTATGCATGAATAACAGACTGCGACTCAAAGATGTGTGCATGAATGACTCACAGACTCTGACTCAAAGACGTATGCATGAATGACTCGCAGACTCTGACTCAAAGACGTGTGCATGAATGACTCACAGACTCTGACTCAAAGACGTATGCATGAATGACTCGCAGACTCTGACTCAAAGACGTGTGCATGAATGACTCACAGACTCTGACTCAAAGACGTATGCATGAATGACTCGCAGACTCTGACCCAAAGACGTGTGCATGAACGACTCGCAGACTCTGACTCAAAGATGTGTGCATGAACGACTCGCAGACTCTGACTCAAAGATGTGTGCATGAATGACTTGCAGACTCATGCACTGTCCCTCACATGGAATGACTCAGACTTGTGCGCTGTGCCTCACACTGAACAGCTCAAAGATTTGTGCACGGATAACTCATAAACTCTGACTCAACGACTTGTGCATGAACGACTCCCAGACTCATGCACTGAGCCTCACACATGAACAACTCACAGACGTATGCACCATCCCTGACGCTGAAGGAATAACTGACCCACACAGACTCATACATCATCGTCATGTCATGACTGACAGGCACGCAAGGAGGCCATCTCGGCCAACAGGAAGGGGCAGCTGGACACGCTGTTTGAGAAGTGGGACAACGACGGGTCGGGCTACCTGGACCTTGACGAGGTGGAGGAGGTGATGGCCAAGTACAAGGAGGGGCAGGAGAAAGACACAGTCAGTAAAGGTGAGGGCCACAGAGAGAGAGAGAGAGGGGGGGGTGTGGGGGGAGTGAGAGGGGGGGAGAGAGGGAGAGAGAGAGGGGGGATTCGGATGATTTATTCATATAGGCCATTGCCTCTCATGAAGGGGTGTAGTATACAACATTATTAAACATACAAGTGCACAAGGTGAAACAATCATCAAAGGAATTATGATATCATTATTGATCGTAACTTAAATGCTTTATGTAAGTAAATCGACAAATTCTTTAGAACGCTTTCTTTATCAGATGCCATCAACAGACTTATCCGAAACTGATTTGGAAACTTAAAATACTTTCGTGGAATATTCTGTTCTCTTAATTTACTGAGAGCAGGACAACATAAGATGAAGTGTAACTCATATTCAACACCACTTCTACACAGAGGGCAATTTAAGTCAACCACAGTATGCTTTCTGTAACGATAATAATATTGAGCAATTTCTGAAATACCTAATCTAAATGTTGTCATTACGAATTTTAAATGTTTGTCTAAGCTAATTTGCAAAGAAGTTTTCACTTCATGTACAATACAAAATGTTCTTTACATTTCAAACCGGTCACTGTCTTCCATCGAGAGAGAGGGAGAGAGAGAAAGAGGGGAGACAGAGAGACAGGGAGAGAGAGAGAGGGGGGGAGACAGGGAGAGAGAGAGGGGGGAGAGAGAGAGGAGAGACAGAGAGAGAGGGGGGGAGACAGGAGAGAGAGAGGGAGACAGGGAGAGAGAGAGGGAGAGAGAGGGGAGACAGGGAGAGAGAGGGGAGACGGGAAGAGACAGGGAGAGAGAGGGAGAGAGAGGGAGAGAGAGGGAGAGAGAGAGAGGGAGAGAGAGAGGGAGAGAGAGGGGAGACAGGGAGAGAGAGGGAGAGACAGGGAGAGAGAGGGAGAGAGAGGGGAGACAGGGAGAGAGAGGGAGAGAGAGGGGAGAGACAGGGAGAGACAGGGAGAGAGAGGGGAGACAGGGAGAGAGAGGGAGAGAGAGGGAGAGAGAGGGGAGACAGGGAGAGAGAGGGGAGACAGGGAGAGACAGGGGAGACGGGGAGAGACAGGGAGAGAGAGGGGAGACAGGAAGAGAGAGGGAGAGAGAGGGAGAGAGAGGAGGGAGACAGGGAGAGAGAGGGAGAGAGAGGGGGAGACAGGGAGAGAGAGGGAGAGACAGGGAGAGAGAGGGAGAGAGAGGGGAGACAGGGAGAGACAGGGGAGAGAGGGAGAGAGAGGAGGGAGACAGGGGGAGAGAGGGAGAGAGAAGGGGAGACAGGAAGAGAGGGGAGAGAGAGGAGGGGAGACAGGAGAGAGAGGGAGAGAGAGGGGAGACAGGGAGAGACAGGGGGGGAGACAGGGAGAGAGAGGGGAGAAGGGAGAGACAGGGGAGGAGACAGGGAGAGAGAGAGGGAGACGGGAGAGAGAGGAGGGAGACAGGGAGAGAGAGGGAGACAGGAGAGAGAGAGGGGGGAGACAGGGAGAGAGAGGGAGAGACAGGGAGAGAGAGAGGGGGGAGACAGGGAAGAGAGGGGGGGAACAGGGAGAGAGAGGGGGAGACAGGGAGAGAGAGGGAGGGAGAGGGGAGAGAGGGAGAGGAGAGGGAGAGAGAGAGGGGAACAGGGAGAGAGAGGGGGGAGACAGGGAGAGAGAGGGAGGAGAGAGGGGAGAGAGAGGGAGAGACAGGGAGAGAGGAGGGGGAGACGGAGGAGGAGAGGGGGAGGAGAGAGAGAAGGGAGACAGGGAGAGAGAGAGGGGAGACAGGGAGAGAGAGAAGGGAGACAGGGAGAGAGAGGGGGGGAGACAGGGAGAGAGAGGGGGAGACAGGGAGAGAGAGGGGGAGACAGGGAGAGAGAGAGGGAGACAGGGAGAGAGAGAGGGGAGACAGGGAGAGAGAGGGGGGGAGACAGGGAGAGAGAGGGGGGAGACAGGGAGAGAGGGGGGAGACAGGGAGAGAGTGAGGGGGGAGACGGGGAGAGAGTGAGGGGAGACAGGGAGAGAGAGGGGGAGACAGGGAGAGAGAGAGGGAGACAGGGAGAGAGATGGGGGAGACAGAGAGAGAGAGAGAGGGAGACAGGGAGAGAGAGGGGGGAGACAGAAAGAGAGGGGGGAGACAGGGAGAGAGAGAGAAAGAAGGAAGACAGAGAGAGAGAGAGAGGAGAGAGAGAGAGAGGGGAGACAGGGAGAGAGAGGGGAGACAGGGAGAGAGAGAGAGAGACAGGGAGAGAGAGAGAGAGAGAGGGAGACAGGGAGAGAGAGGAGAGAGAGGAGGGAGACAGGGAGAGAAGAGAGAGAGATGGGAGACAGGGAGAGAGAGGAGAGACAGGAGAGAGAGGAGGGAGACAGGAGAGAGAGGAGAGAGAGGGAGACAGAGAGAGACAGGGAGAGAGAGGGAGAGAGAGGTGGAGGAGGTGAAAGCAGAGGACAATGAGGGGCAGGAGAAGGACACCATCAGTAAAGGTGAGGGCCACAGAGAAAGCCAGAGAGAGAGGGAGAGGGGGAGGGGGGAGAGTAAAAGAGGGAGAAGAAGATGAAGAAGAAGAAGAAGGAGCACAGCATTCACCATGTGGGCTGATCAGTGGCGTTGTTTCATCCTGTCTTGCAGCTCGTGAGGACCTGAAGAAGCAGTCCAAGTACCAAGATTCCCGCCTCAACAAGAAGGAGTTCCGGACCTTTATTGGCTTGGTCATTGATGCTCTGCCAGGCGCTGATGCCTTTGAGTACTTTGTGGAATTTCTGGCCAACAGTGTGGAGGCAAGCGATGACATTTTATTTATTTTGTTTCTTTTTTTTTATGGTATTACTATTATTTTTACTTATACAGCACCTATCTTCAGAGACCAAACTGAGTGGTTTACATACACAGACTGCGTTGCACAATAGGCTGTCTACATGGGTGGATCCAACTGACAGCTGCCGTTAGGTGCTCATGATTTGTTGGGTTTTTTTTTATTTCCCTCTCTAATAATCATTTCATTTTATAATGATTTGATCTTTTCAGTGATAATATGTGTTGGTGTGTCGTACTTAGGTTGTGTACATATTTTTATTTGTGCGCTTTATTTTCATATATAATTTTGTGTGTCTGTGTCTGTGTGTCTGTGTGAGTGTTTTGCCATTGCTTGTTGTTTTGTTTTGTTTGTTTTGTTTTGTTTTTTTCGCTGTTCTTTCTTTTGTGCCCTTGAGGGCTGGATGTAAAAAAAAGCAGCTGTGCTTACTCCACTACCCTCGTGAAATAAAAATTTGTTTCGTTTCGTTTCATTTCCTTTGTCAATCAGTTAGGCTTCAGTCATGCGCTTGCACAAACATGGTTATTAGCTCTTGGATTGCTGTGGGAAACCTTGAGAAGACAGAGAAGGAGAGGGAGGAACTTCTTCTTCTTCTTCTGCATTCACTCATATGCACACGAGTGGGCTTTTATGTGTATGACCATTTTTACCCCGCCATGTAGGCAGCCATACTCCGTTTTCGGGGGTGTGCATGCTGGGTATGTTCTTGCTTCCATAACCCACCGAATGCTGACATGGATTACAGGATCTTTAACGTGCGTATTTGATCTTCTGCTTGCATATACACACGAAGGGGGTTCAGGCACTAGCAGGTCTGCACATGTGTTGACCTGGGAGATCATAAAAATCTCCACCCTTTACCCACCAGGCGCCATCACCATGATTCGAACCCGGGACCCTCAGATTGACAGTCCAACGCTTTAACCACTCGGCTATTGCACCCATCGAGGGAGGAACAACATGTGGCATCAACAGAATGATTTCACGGCAAAGTGAAATATTTCAACAAAACCACTGGCCATGGATAGTATGATGTCAAGTTTGACTCAAAGCAAACATGATGTCAAGTTTGACTCAGAGCAGACATGCACTTTTTAATTTTACACAGCAGTGACAACAGACACATGCCTTGAACAATATCCCATTTATAGTTAATCATTCAATGCTCAGTGTGCTTTGGCTTTACAATTCACGTTGCCTTCTTATTTTGTTGAAGTTTGAGAGAGAAAAAATGAACACACGGAGTAATTTTCTGACATACCAATCAAACAATCCATGTCTTGATGAAGGATCGTTTTTTTCTTTCTTTTAAATTTTTTTTTATAATAAAGTTAAAATTTGACTTAACTCACTCAGTACAGCCAGTCCTCTCTTCTCCTCTACACAGATCCATCGGATGTCCAGTGGGTGTCTGAATGACCCAAACTTTAGCTTCAATCATCAGAATTGTGGTATTCTTCGTCAACATTCACGTCTTCAGTATAAGAGCCTTCTGCTTGCAATATTTTGATGATGGTAATTGGGGTGAAACGCTGTTAATGTCGTCTCTTTCGCCGTTCGTATGGAGAGAGTTAATGTCATACTGGATATATTCTATTCAATCGCTTATATTAAATTTGACTCAGGGAAAACGTGATTTTCACAGCTGACACAGCAGTGACAAAAGGCAGGTGATGCAAACAGTACTGTATATGGTGGCTGATTTGGGAGTGATTGTGCTTTTGGGAGCAAAATTGGCAACTCTGTGTGTGTGCGTGCGTGCATGTGTGTGTGTGTGTGTGTGTGTATGCATGCGTGTGTGTGCTAGTGTGTGTGTGTATTGAATTTCCATTGTGAAGTAGACCCGTAATCTGTTGTAAGGCGACTTGGAGTCATCTGATTGATCTTGCACTTGCGGCATCACATTTATACGCAAATGCAATGTGTGTGTGTGTGTGTGTGTGTGTGGAATTCCCACTGTGACGTAGACCTTTCATCTGTTGCAAGGTGACATGGAGTCATCCGATTGATCTGGCACTTGTGGCATTGCATATATACGCAAATGCCATAAAAAGGCATCAGCATTCAACAAAACATTTCTTTCAGATCAGAAAAAGCTCTGATCTCAACTACTTGGATAACGAACCGGTCTCCATGTCAAAAATAGCCAGTCAGTGTCGACAGTTATTGAACTGTGCGTGTGCAGCGTTCCTATGCAGAGCGTGTGAGAGGTGAGGCCAGGAAGAAGTGGCTCCAGAGCATCATGACGGCTGCGGAAACCAGCGGCATTAGTCTGGATCCTGTCTACAAATCTGTCTTCCAGGCTTTGTATCGGGTAAGATTTTTTTGTTTTTGTTTTTTTCAGATTGCATTTCTTCTTTGTTGTTTTTTCTGTTGTTTTTTTCTTTCTTTTTTTTTTCTTTTCATTTTCATTATTATTGATATTTAATATATATATATATATATATATATGATGGTCAGTGATATTATCATTATTTTATCATCATCTTTTTTGTTGTTGATATCTCGATTCTCTATTGTTTTTCTCTCTCTCCCTTTTCCTTCCTTCTTTAATCCTTTTTTCTTATTCTAGCGGAGATTCGAAATAACGATAACTGAGAAAACAAAAGCAAAAATAAACAAACATACATATATATATATATAGTCACATTTCAGTCACATTCTTGAAATCAGTGTACTCCATATTGTCAAATGAATTTTAACTAACATTTTAATGATATGCATTCTTCAGTATTCTCTTTTTTCTTTCTGTAAATTACGTTTTTAAAGTCTTCCCAAATTAGATAGATTTTTTGGGGGGGTAGGGGAAGGAAGGAAAATAGTAGTGTCCACATCATGAAATTAGCTCACCAAAGATGTATAGGGCAACCAGTTTGATAGAAATTTTTTATATGTCATATTCACCCCCCCCCCCCCCCCCCCCCACCACCACCCCGCCCCCCTCCCCACACACACACACACACGGATTACTTGATTATATATATGATAGTCAGTCGTGTCCGACTATGACCATCAGAACAGCAGAGGAGGCAACTGCTGTTCCGACTATTTGGGCTAGAATTTGATCATAGTGGAGAGTGTCTTGCCCAAGTTACATCCCCACTCTCTGGGCCAAGAGGGTTTTAGGACAGTCGGCGTTGGGATGGTTCCCAAAGGCCAACTAGCCCACAAGGCTGCAGCACTAAGAGCCAGTGCAATTTTGCCTCCTAGTTTGAGAGTCATAGTCCTTCACAAAAGACTAAGCTGTAAATGGTTTTCCATTGACTGTAGAAACCATTGATAATACAGCTCTCACTTTGCTATTGGCCCAAATGTAAATTTATGTCAATCTGTGATATAAGGCGAGTGTTGGGCCTTCACTTGATTAGACAGGAGTAATAAACATATGTTTTCAAATAAAGGCATTTGATGATCATGATGCTGATCACTGTGCTGTGCCGTGACTCAGGACGCAGAAGCCCATGGGGGAGAGAAGAAGATCAGTGCCAGCGTCAGCCTGCTGGAGAAAAACGTCAAGTTTCCAGAGCGTGGCGATGTCTTGCTGCGCTACACTGCCTGCACGCCTGAAGATGCTGAGTTTGTGCTGAACAAAGCCCTGTACAAGGACATGAAGGGGATCAGGTAGGTGGCTTAGAATGGTTTATTTCTTTGTTTGTTGTTGTTTTTCTTCTTCTTCTTCTTTGTATGGTAGTTTTCTTTTGTAGCTTTTACCTTTGGCTTTTTTTTTTTCTTTTTTTTTTGGCTTTTTTTTTTCTTCTTCTTCTTCCTTGTATAGTAGTTTTCTTGCTTTGGCTTTTACCTTTTTGGCTTTTGGGGTTCTTTTTGAAACTGAGAGGGAAAAAAAGGTCTTGAGAGAAAGAGTGGCATATTGTTTTTACTGTGTGTCTCTGTGTGTGTGTGTGAAGGGTGTGGGAGGTGGGAATGGATGGCGTGTGTGTGTGTGTGTGTGTGTGTGTGTGTGTGTGTGTGTGTGTGTGTGTGTGTGTGTGTGTGTGTGTGTGTGTGTGTGTGTGTGTGTGTGTGTGTGTGTGTGTGTGAAAGCCTCTGTCTGCTTTCACCATTTCAGACTGCTAGACATGTTTTAAGACAGCCTCAATGAATCGATGCAGGAAAAAAAACTGTTCACCTCTTTAATTAGATGAGGTTATTCTTCATGTAGTTTATCTGTCAATGTCATATGATTTGGCTGCTTTGGAATCACAGCTTAGACATACAGGGTACATCTTTGTTTGGAGCTGGAGGTCAGGTAAACATGGTTTTAAGAATGTGGTTCCACCAGTAAATTATCACTTGAATCAAATCCAAGAAAATGAGATATTAGGGAGGGTGTGACGGGCGCAATAGCCGAGTGGTTAAAGCGTTGGACTGTCAATCTGAGGGTCCCGGGTTCGAATCACGGTGACGGCGCCTGGTGGGTAAAGGGTGGAGATTTTTCCGATCTCCCAGGTCAACATATGTGCAGACCTGCTAGTGCCTGAACCCCCTTCGTGTGTATATGCAAGCAGAAGATCAAATACGCACGTTAAAGATCCTGTAATCCATGTCAGCGTTCGGTGGGTTATGGAAACAAGAACATACCCAGCATGCACACCCCCGAAAACGGAGTATGGCTGCCTACATGGCAGGGTAAAAACAGTCATACACGTAAAAGCCCACTCGTGTGCATACGAGTGAACGCAGAAGAAGAAGAAGGGAGGGTGTGCAGCCTGCTTTGGTGATGGACTTTTCGTTGCTAGCAGAGCAAGAAGTAGGTCACATGACGTCATGGGCAGCCCACCGCCGTAACTGGCTTCTCTGAGTTTGCACTGCCTTTGTTCCGACAAGTTTTTGGCAGAGTTTATAAACGGATCAGTTCGAATATGTATACATATATATATATATATGATAGTCAGTCATGTCTGACTATGACCATCAGAACAGCGGAGGAGGCAACTGCTGTTCCAACTATTTGGGCTAGAATTTGATTATAGTGGAGAGTGTCTTGCCCAACTCTAACATCCCCACTCTCTGGGCCAAGAGGGTTTTAGGACAGTCGGCATTGAGATGGTTCCCAAAGGTCAGCTAGCCCCCAAGGCTGCAGCACTAAGAGCCAGTGCAGTTTTGCCTCCTAGTTTGAGAGTCATAGTCCTTCACAAAAGACTAAGCTGTAAATGGTTTCCCATTGACTGGAGAAACCATTGATAATGCAGCTCTCACTTTGCTGTTGGCCCAAATGTAAACTTACGCCAATCTGTGACATAAGCCGAGTGTTGGGTTTGAATATGTAATGGCAGACATATGACAAGAAACATGCTCAAAGTAAGCATAGAAGACTGAAGCAAATTATGGGTGTGATTATAAAACCAAATATGTCTTGTAAACTTGGAAAAATAGTCACCAAAAATGTTCAAAATTCTTTCATCAGAACAGTGATTTCCACGACGAAATTTTAGCCTTTCGGTGACCTGGAAAAAAGGGAAATGGAGAGGCGTGTGTGCACGCAGTTCTCTCCAAGAATAACCAGGGAGCCCAGACAGTGGACCTGCATACCCTCCCTATTATGAAGGAACGTTTATCACTGACCTTTTTTTTTTCCTTCTTTTTTTTGTAAACAATAATGTTTATTAGTCCTGCCACTTTCATAGCTGGAAATAATTAAGTTTAGGCAGTGAAAAAAAAAGATGCAGAGCTCTTTCAATGATATTACATGAAAAATAGAAGTAGTCATATAAGTATAATTATCGTGAGCAGTAGTTGTTATCACTGTTATTTTCAGTTCTATGTCTTTCCACTTTAACAAAGGCAAAATGTGTGTGTGTGTGTGTGTGTGTGTGTGTGTGTGTGTGGTGACTACACAGTTTTTCGGCAGTGGAACAGGGTAAACCTATCCATGTCCCCCGTGTCAACACCCATGGCAACATATACTTCTGGAACACCGACCGTGCACCTGAGGTGAGGACACTTCTTTCACATGTAACATAAAGCTGTATGAAAACATCACAAAGAATTTCCAGTCAGGAACAATGCGCACTTAACTCTTTCATCACCATAGGCGACTTCAGTTGACGACACAGTGCACCGCCATTGGCGACTTTTGTTGACATTGAGGGGTCATGTTGGTCAGACTGTTTTTGACTCACTTGTGTAAACAAAGTGAGTCTATGTTTTAACCCGGTGTTCGGTTGTCTCTGTGTGTCTGTGTGTCCGTGGTAAACTTTAACATTGACATTTTCTCTGCAAATACTTTGTCAGTTGACACCAAATTTGGCATAAAAATAGGAAAAATTCAGTTCTTTCCAGTCATCTTGTTTAAAACAATATTGCACCTCTGGGATGGGCACAAAAAAAAACAAAAAAAATAATGAAGCCTGATTATATGCAAACTGCATTTACTGTTATATTTATATTTTTTTATTCTCTAAACTTGGCACTTTGATCTGATATTCTGACCCAACAACAAGAGCAGTCATTATTATCATTTTTTGTTCAAACAGGAACTTCTTTTGCTAAGCATGGAAGTTTTATTTATTTTGCAAACGTTTTGGTGCAGATAGTAAAAAAGGGAAATTATTCTGTAATTAATGCTAGGGGACTTAATTTGCTTTAAACTGATCTTTCTCATCTTAAACATTACATTTTGAAATTATACTCAATATATAAAAAAGCTTGTGTGTTTTACTCTCAGTCACAAGTGAGTCTTGAAGGCCTTGCCTCTCTTGTTTTCACATTGTGATAATGCTCAACAACTGCAGCCAGTTTCCTTCCAATAGAACAATGACTAACCTTTGCTCCCAGACCAATTTTGAAGTGAATGAGTCCAATGGTGGAGAAAGAGTTAAGATTGTTTCTGGATTGTTGATATCACTGAGATAATTTGTTGATTGGTCATGTGTTTCTGGATTGTTGGTATTGTTCAGATGATTTATTGATTGGTTATGTGTTTCTGGATTGTTGATATTGTTCAGATGATTTATTGATTGGTTCTGGATTGTTGGTATTGTTCAGATGATTTATTGATTGGTTCTGGATTGTTGATATTGTTCAGATGATTTATTGATTGGTTCTGGATTGTTGATATTGTTAAGATGATTTATTGATCTGTTATGTGTTTCTGGATTGTTGATATTGTTCAGATGATTTATTGATTGGTTCTGGATTGTTGATATTGTTCAGATGATTTATTGATCTGTTATGTGTTTCTGGATTGTTGATATTGTTCAGATGATTTATTGATTGGTTCTGGATTGTTGATATTGTTAAGATGATTTATTGATCTGTTATGTGTTTCTGGATTGTTGATATTGTTCAGATGATTTATTGATTGGTTATGTGTTTCTGAATTGTTGATATTGTTCAGATGATTTATTGATCTGTTATGTATAAAAAGCAGCATGCAGTGCATATATCCCAGTATATCGTCTGTTATGTGTGTGGATGTTGAAGAGATTTAGAGGCGTCCAAATATTTGTAGTTCTGATCCTTATCATTGCTTTGCAGTGTGTGGGTGTGTCTGTTTAAACAGATGGTAGTGTGTGTGTGTGTGTGTGTGTGTTTGGGGTGTTTTTTATTAAAGGATATGATGCCTGAGTGTTGTAAATTTGTGGGTGTATTGAATGACAGTAAGTTGGGGATGAGAAGTGTAGTTTTACTGAAAGGAAATCCATTTGTCACTTTCTTCAACATCGATGTATTTGTCAATGTGAAGTGAATAAAGTAATCAAGATTTTGACACCTGGGTCTTGAAAAAAAAAAAAAGTGCATTATGCTCATGACGTAATTGCTGATAGTTTTCGAGTTATGTGCATGACATGTATGATTTTACAGTCGCTGGTATGGCCTGTATTGTAAGTTGATATTCTTTTCTTCTTCCAGGACCGAGAAGGCTCCTTCATTGTTGTTCCCCTGAAGGATCGCAAGCGACGGGTGTTTGGCGTTCTGGGTATCGACACCCTTGCAGACCCCCACAGCAAAGCCATTTTCATCACTCACGAGATTCAGTACTTCCAGGTCAGTCTGAGGCTCTGCAGGGGTAACTTAGACAGAATGTGAATGTGTAAGCACAAAATTTTGGTTCAGATGGTTGAGATGGGGAAACCTGATGATGATTATCATTAAAACTATGCTGACTTCTCTCTTTTCTTCTCCTTCTTCTTCCCCATCTGCTTTCTTTTCTTCTTCTCCTTCCCCATCTGCTTCCTTTTCTTCTTCTTCTTCCCCATCTGCTTCCTTTTCTTCTTCTGCTTCTCCTTCTTCCCCATCTGCTTCCTTTTCTTCTTCTGCTTCTCCTTCTTCCCCATCTGCTTCCTTTTCTTCTTCTGCTTCTCCTTCCCCATCTGCTTCCTTTTCTTCTTCTGCTTCTCCTTCTTCCCCATCTGCTTCCTTTTCTTCTTCTGCTTCTCCTTCTCCTTCCCCATCTGCTTTCTTTTCTTCTTCTCCTTCCCCATCTGCTTCCTTTTCTTCTGCTGCTTCTCCTTCTCCTTCCCCATCTGCTTCCTTTTCTTCTTCTCCTTCCCCATCTGCTTCCTTTTCTTTTTCTTCTTCTCCTTCTTCTTCCCCATCTGCTTCCTTTTCTTCTTCTCCTTCTTCTTCCCCATCTGCTTCCTTTTCTTCTTCTCCTTCTCCTTCTCCTTCCCCATCTGCTTCCTTTTCTTCTTCTGCTTCTCCTTCTTCTTCCCCATCTGCTTCCTTTTCTTCTTCTGCTTCTCCTTCTTCTTTTCCTTCTGCTTCCTTTTCTCCTTCTGCTTCTTCTTCTTCCCCATCTGCTTCCTTTTCTTCTTCTCCTTCTTCTTCCTCATCTGCTTCCTTTTCTTCTTCTCCTTCTCCTTCCCCATCTGCTTCCTTTTCTTCTTCTGCTTCTCCTTCTTCTTCCCCATCTGCTTCCTTTTCTTCTTCTGCTTCTCCTTCTTCTTCCCCATCTGCTTCTCCTTCTGCTTCTCCTTCTTCCCCATCTGCTTCCTTTTCTTCTTCTGCTTCTCCTTCTTCCCCATCTGCTTCCTTTTCTTCTTCTGCTTCTCCTTCTTCTTCTCCTTCTGCTTCCTTTTCTCCTTCTGCTTCTCCTTCTTCTTCCCCATCTGCTTCTCCTTCTTCTTCTGCTTCTCCTTCTTCTTCCCCATCTGCTTCCTTTTCTCCTTCTTCTTCTCCTTCTTCTTCCCCATCTGCTTCTCCTTCTGCTTCTCCTTCTTCTTCCCCATCTGCTTCTCCTTCTTCTTCTGCTTCTCCTTCTTCTTCCCCATCTGCTTCCTTTTCTCCTTCTTCTTCTCCTTCTCCTTTGCATTGGCTGCCACACAGTCCAAGTCCTGACAGAAGCGCACTGGGTTATGCTGCTGGTCAGACATCTAACCTAGCAGATGTGGTGTAGCGTAGTATACGGATTTGTCCGAATGCAGTGGCACCTACTTGAGACACTGAAACTGACACTGTCACACAGTCCACATCCAGTGCTGAACAGAGCAGATGCGGTGTAGCGTATATGGATTTGTCTGAATGCAGTGACGCCTCCTCGAGAAACTGAAACTGACACTGTGACACAGTCCACATCCGTCGCTGAATAGAGCTGTCTTCTTCCAGTCCTGCTGGCTGCTGCAGAACTTGGGGACTGCCTTGCTGTGTGGATGTGTCTTGACTGTTAGATCCACCAGGGAGATGAGTCAGTTTAAATCAAATCAATTTCCTTTAACTCACTCAGTACGGCCAGTCCTCTCTTCTCCTCTACACACACCCCTCGGATGTCCAGTGGGTGTCTGAATGACCCAACCTTTAGCTTCCGTCGTCAGAATTGTGGTATTCTTTGTCAACATTCACCTCTTCAGTATAAGAGCATTCCGCTTGCAATATTTTGATGATGGTAATTGGGATGAAACGCTGTTAACGTCATCTCTTTTGCCGTTCGTATGGAGAGAGTTAAAACACTTGCGCGCGCGCATGTGTGGGTGTGTGAACATAAATCTTCATCTTCTTCGTTTTGGGGCTACAAATCCCGTGTTCACTTGTATGTACACAAGTGGGTTTTCATGTGTATGACCTGTTTTTACCCCTCCATGCAGGCAGCCATACTCTGTTTTCGGGGATGTGCATGCTGGGAACATAAATCAATGTTTATATGTTTGGTTGGCTGTCTGTGCTGGGTCACGCTTGTAAGTTTTCGTGTCAGTGTTTAAATGTTTGAATACTTGAAACATTTTACACATTGGTTTTTACATTGTACAGTGTAGATGAGCATGCTTTACATGAAAAGGGCACGATGCAAATTTGAAAAAAAAACCTATATATCATCATTATTATTATTATGATAGCAGGGAGGGTTTGTAGGCCCACTTTCATGGTGGACCTTTTGTCGCCTGCAGAGCAAGAAGTAGGCCACATGACATCATGGGCAGCCCACCACCGTAACTAGCTGAGTTTGCACTGCCTTTGTTTGGTTAACTTTTTAGCAGAGTTTATAAATGGATCAGTTTGAATATGTTATGGCAGAGATGTGACAAGAGACACGCTTATAGTAAACATAGAAGAATAAAGCAAATAATGGATGTAATCATAACCAAAAATTTCTTGTAAACTTGCAAAAAATAGTCACTAAAAATGTTCAAAATCCTTCAGTCAAAAGGGCGATTTCCCTGACGAAATTTTTGTCTTTCGGTGACCTGGAAAAAACAAGAAATGGAGGTGTGCTTGCTAAAAATAACTGGGGAACCTCCATGAAAATCAGACAAAAGTGGGTCCACAAACCCTCCCTATTATTAACTCATTCTTCAGATGAAAGTGGGTCCACAAACCCTCCCTATTATTAACTCATTCTTCAGACGAAAGTGGGTCCACAAATCCTCCCTATTATTAACTCATTCTTCAGATGAAAGTGGGTCCACAAACCCTCCCTATTATTAACTCATTCTTCAGATGAAAGTGGGTCCACAAACCCTCCCTATTATTAACTCATTCTTCAGATGAAAGTGGGTCCACAAACCCTCCCTATTATTAACTCATTCTTGCCCACAGCTGCTTGCCTGCTGCAGCTCCCCTGGACCAGCACTACATGAGACCACTGCAGAAAAAACACAGTTGTTCACTAAAACAGTGAAAATCGATGGAGAACTGTTGGTTCAATCGGTCAAACAAAGCCTCATTTTCATTCTTCCGAAATCCGTAAATGGTTCAGTTTAGAATGCCAGCTGTACCAAGCAAGAATGAATGAAATTCGGCTAGTGTGTTGGTACGAGAATACTCATACCTGGTCCACACAAGTTAACTTGTACCTGGAGTAGAATGAGTTAAAATATTATACTATATTATCTGGCTTCCAGGGTGTGGCTCAAACGTTCTCAGATGCCTACCACCTGGTGGACATGCGACGGAAGCTGCTGCGGATCACAGAGTCAGCCATCTCCTGGATGAAGCGCCGGTCGCCCAACGTGCGGGAGATCATGGTCTACATGGTGGAGCCCGGCAAGGGAGACGACTTTGTTCTGCGGCGCATGATGACCACCGACAATAAAGGGTTCCCCGTGCACATGAAGGACCCCCCGGTCCGCTTGGAGCGCAAGGACAACCTGTTCAGGTAACGCCTACCACTTCAGCACTGTTAGATGTGGATGAAGTGGAGACCAGAAAAAAAAATGTCTCCTTTGTGTTGTGACGGATGGTAGCTAGATGTTTAACTCACTTAGTACTGCCACTTAGCTCCCCTGACTCTCCGAACAGACAACTCATTTGTATGGGTATGAAATAAAATCGCCAAAAAAGCAAATATCAAAATTTATGAAATGAAAACTTCCAGACTGATCAATAAGATAATGAGTTAGTTGGGGACAAAATATAAACTTACTTCCTTCCTAGGCTATCATGCATTGAGATGATGAAAGCATCCATATTTTTTGTTTGAAATGTGCACACACTGATGACTTGTAAACAAATCCAGGAAAGCACACAGAATTTGAAACAGATAAAAATCAGAACATTATGTAGCCATGATAGCACCCCTTCATCGAATTCAGTTGTCTGCCTTGTGTTCTGTTCTGTTCTGTTCTGTTCTGTTGGATTGTATGTTCAGTTCTGTTATGTTCTGCTCTGGTCTGGTCTGTTCTGTTCTGTTCTGTTCTGTTCAGGTAAGTTCTGTTCAGTTCTGTTCAGTTCAGTTCTGTTCTGTTCTGCTCTGGTCTGGTCTGTTCTGTTCTGTTCTGTTCTGTTCTGTTCAGGTAAGCACACAGAATTTGAAACAGATAAAAATCAGAACATTACGTAGCCATGATAGCACCCCTTCATCGAATTCAGTTGTCTGCCTTGTGTTCTGTTCCATTCTGTTCTGTTCTGTTGGATTGTATGTTCAGTTCTGTTATGTTCTGCTCTGGTCTGGTCTGTTCTGTTCTGTTCTGTTCTGTTCAGGTAAGTTCTGTTCAGTTCTGTTCAGTTCAGTTCTGTTCTGTTCTGCTCTGGTCTGGTCTGTTCTGTTCTGTTCTGTTCTGTTCAGGTAAGTTCTGTTCAGTTCTGTTCTGTTCTGCTCTGGTCTGCTTTGTTCTGTTCTGTTCTGTTCTGTTCTGTTCTGCTCTGCTCTGCTCTGTTCTGTTCTGTTCTGTTCTGTTCTGTTCTGTTCAGTTTTCTGTTCTGTTCTGCTCTGTTCTGTTCTGTTCTGCTCTGCTCTGTTCTGTTCTGTTCTGTTCAGTTCTGTTCTGTTCTGTTCAGTTCTGTTCTGTTCTGTTCTGTTCTGTTCTGTTCTGTTCTGCTCTGTTCTGTTCTGTTCAGTTCAGTTCAGTTCTGTTCTGCTCTGTTCTGTTCTGTTCTGTTCTGTTCAGTTCAGTTCTGTTCTGTTCTGCTCTGTTCTGCTCTGTTCTGTTCTGTTCTGTTCTGTTCTGTTCTGCTCTGTTCTGTTCTGTTCTGTTCTGTTCAGTTCAGTTCTGTTCTGTTCTGTTCTGTTCTGCTCTGTTCTTCTCTGTTCAGTTCTGTTCTGCTCTGGTCTGCTCTGTTCAGTTCTGTTCTGTTCTGTTCTGTTCTGCTCTGGTCTTCTCTGTTCAGTTCTGTTCTGCTCTGGTCTTCTCTGTTCAGTTCTGTTCAGTTCAGTTCTGTTCTCTTCAGTTCTGCTCTGCTCTGTTCTGTTGTGCTCTGTTCTGTTCAGTTCAGTTCTGTTCTGTTCTGCTCTGCTCTGCTCTGCTCTGCTCTGCTCTGTTCTGCTCTGTTCTGCCCTGTTCAGTTCTGTTGAATTGTGTTCTGTTCCTATACTGCATCTCTTTCCATTCCATTTCTGCCATCACCCAGGGACTACCTGTTCAAGAGCGTGGACAACTCCGAGACGGTGACGGCCGATGCCTACGGCAACCGGCAGCTGGCGTTCCCGCTGCGCAATGACAAGGGCAAGGCCATGGCCGTGGTGGACATCAGCACAGGCACCCTGAAGAACCTGCCGGCCCACGAGAACAAGGAGATCCAGAGGATGCTGAGGCTGCTGCAGCAGGCCCACAAGGAGATCACCCGCGAGTTTGCCGGGGAGGACAAGCTGCAGGTTCTGGGTACGTACATCTGTGGGTTTTGGGTGCACGTGTCTGCAGGTTTTTGGGTGCATGTGTCTGCAGGTTTTTGGGTGCATGTGCCTGCAGGTTTTTGGGTGTATGTGTCTGCAAGTTTTTGGGTGCATGTGTCTGCAGGTTTTTAGGTGCATGTGTCTGCAGGTTTTTGGGTGCATGTGTAGTGCAGGTTTTTGGGTGCATGTGTCTGCAGGTTTTTGGGTGCATGTGTCTGCAGGTTTTTGGGTGTATGTGTCTGCAAGTTTTTGGGTGCATGTGTCTGCAGGTTTTTAGGTGCATGTGTCTGCAGGTTTTTGGGTGCATGTGTAGTGCAGGTTTTTGGGTGCACGTGTCTGCAGGTTTTGGGGTGTATGTGTCTGCAAGTTTTTGGGTGCATGTGTCTGCAGGTTTTTGGGTGCACGTGTCTGCAGGTTTTTGGGTGCATGTGTCTGCAGGTTTTTGGGTGCATGTGCCTGCAGGTATTAGGTGCATGTGTCCTGCAGGTTTTGGGTGCATGTGTCTGCAGGTTCTCTCTCTCTCTCTCTCTCTCTCTCTCTCTCTCTGTCTGCCCCCTCTCCCCCCCCCCTCTCTCTCTCTTCCCCATCCCCCCCACTCTCTCTCTCTTTCTCCCTCCCCCCCTCTCCCTCCTCTCTCTCCCCCCATCCCCCTCTCTCCATCTCTTTCTCTCTGTCCCCACATTCCTGATGTTATACTTAATCTTTCTCTGTTTTTTTTTTTTTCTGTATACAGCTCACAGCCGTTTCATAGTCTTGTTTTTACATGGTTTATTCATCCTCAGATTTATGTTCATTGTTAAATTAACACCCCTTCAAGAGGGAATATGGCCTATATGAATAAAGCCTTTATTCATCAATTCAGTGCGTTGGGTTGCACTGCTGGTCCAGAACTGAACTGAACATCATTGATTCATCCACCGACGGGCGCCATAGCCGAATGGTTAAAGCGTTGGACTGATCTGAGGGTCCCAGGTTCGAATCACGGTGACGGCGCCTGGTGGGTAAAGGGTGGAGATTTTTACGATCTCCCAGGTCAACATATGTGCAGACCTGCCAGTGCCTGAACCCCCTTCGTGTGTATACGCAAACATAAGATCAAATACGCACATTAAAAATCCTGTAATCTATGTCACTATTCGGTGGGTTATGGAAACAAGAACATACCCAGCATGCACACCCCCGAAAGCGGAGTATGGCTGCCTACATGGCGGGGTAAAAACGGTCATACACGTAAAAAGCCCACTCGCGCATATACGAGTGAACGTGGGAGTTGAAGCCCACGAACGCAGAAGAAGAAGAAGAAGATTCATCCACCCCCACACTCACCACCCCCCCACAAGGACAGACACAGATGGTTTAATTGTACAGGCCTTGACCCTTTACAAATGGAGTGCACAAATATAATGAATCACTGCACCCCCCCCCCCCCCCCAGATGCGGAGAAGAACGACGACACGCGCATGGACATCATGTTTGACCGCCTGATGCTGATGGAGCTGAGGGACAACGTGTCCAAGCTGGACTCCAAGGCGTACGCCGAGCTGAAGGCCTACAACAGCCCCCCGCAGATTGTGCTGGACATTCTGCAGGCAACCCTGGCCATCTTCTACAGGGACCTTGCTGAGGAGGGGGAGTTCGACGACTGGAACAAGATCAAAACGGTGAAACATTCATTTCATTATCTATTTATCATGTTACCAAGCAGAAAAAAACAACTCATTCTTTTGCAAATTGATTGTCGCTTTAGTACTGTGCAATAGCTTATTGTGTTAATGGTGTATTTCATCTACGGTGATGATCATGTATGAACTTAGCAAAATACTGATAGTGATGATGATGATGATGATGATAATGTTTCAATTTGAGAAATATCACTTTCAGTGCAAGGGACAACAAAAATAAGAGAGATAAAAACGGTGCGGATTTTGTTCTTGTTTGTTGTGTTGTGGTGTGTTGTGGTGTGTTGTGTTGTGTTGTGTTGTGGTGTGTTGTACTCAATTGCAGTGTAGTGTAGAGTAGTGTAGTGTAGGGCATTGTATTGTATGGTATGGTATGGTATTGTACTGTTTTACTTTGTGTTACAAATTATTTCTCAGCGTGAAATTCAGGCTACTCTCCTCAGGGAGAGCATATCACTACAGTGCAGTGCTACAAAGGTATATATGTATATATAGGATTGTTTTTCTGTGGGTTTTTCTACATAGTTTTGCCAGGGACAACCTTTTCTGTTGCCATGGTTTTGTGTTTTTTATATGTGTACTAAGTGCACATGGCATACAGGGCCCCAGCACAACACAGCACAGTACAGCACAGCACAGCACACAGTACAGCACACAGCACAGCACGTACAACACAGCACAGCACTGCACAACACAGCACAGCACAGCACAGCACAGCACAGCACAGCACAGCACAACACAACACAGCACAACACAACTAATTCACAGATTTTGGATTTAGTGTTATTGCTGAGCTGAGTGGTACAGTGGTTGTGTGTTCCAACAGTTGTGTGTTCCAACGGTTGTGTGTTCCAACAGTTGTGTTTGTGTGTTCCAACAGTTGTGTGTTCCAACAGTTGTGTGTTCCAACGGTTGTGTGTGCAGTACATCAACAGTGATCTGAGTCAGAAGATTCAGGCGTACGACCCCACTGCCTCACTGGACCTGATTTCACCTGGCGTCATCGAGAATTACCTGAAAGGTAAGACCTGTGAAATCGATGTGCACCAGCGTCTTAGTGCATGGAGCTCTGTTTGGGGCTCATTTAGCATAGCAGTGTTTGAGCTTTTGTGTTTCAGCACGTACTGCAGGCATACATGTACAGGTTAAAGTGTTGTTTTAGTTGATATGTTGTCAATGTGTGTTGTTTAGAATGCATGTCAGC
>NC_134904.1:40389147-40426647 GCF_041734735.1 Babylonia areolata | reverse complement strand
GTGAGTAAAGAAACACCAGGAGTAAAGAAACACCAGGAGTAAAGAAACGCCAGGAGTGAGTAAAGAAACACCAGGAGTAAAGAAACACCAGGAGTAAAGAAACACCAGGAGTAAAGAAACACCAGAAAGAAACACCAAGAGTAAAGAAACACCAAGAGTAAAGAAACACCAGGAGTGAGTAAAGAAACACCAGGAGTGAGTAAAGAAACACCAGGAGTAAAGAAACACCAGGAGTAAAGAAACACCAAGAGTAAAGAAACACCAAGAGTAAAGAAACACCAGGAGTGAGTAAAGAAACACCAGGAGTAAAGAAACACCAGGAGTAAAGAAACACCAGGAGTGAGTAAAGAAACACCAGGAGTAAAGAAACACCAGGAGTAAAGAAACACCAGGAGTAAAGAAACACCAAGAGTAAAGAAACACCAGGAGTAAAGAAACACCAGGAGTAAAGAAACACCAGGAGTAAAGAAACACCAGGAGTAAAGAAACACCAGGAGTAAAGAAACACCAGGAGTGAGTAAAGAAACACCAGGAGTGAGTAAAGAAACACCAGGAGTAAAGAAACACCAGGAGTAAAGAAACACCAGGAGTAAAGAAACACCAGGAGTAAAGAAACACCAGGAGTAAAGAAACACCAAGAGTAAAGAAACACCAGGAGTGAGTAAAGAAACACCAGGAGTAAAGAAACACCAGGAGTAAAGAAACACCAAGAGTAAAGAAACACCAGGAGTAAAGAAACACCAAGAGTAAAGAAACACCAGGAGTAAAGAAACACCAGGAGTAAAGAAGAAACACCAAGAGTAAAGAAACACCAGGAGTAAAGAAACACCAGGAGTAAAGAAACACCAGGAGTAAAGAAACACCAGGAGTAAAGAAACACCAGGAGTAAAGAAACACCAGGAGTAAAGAAACACCAGGAGTAAAGAAACACCAGGAGTAAAGAGTGCAAATAAACAATACTGACTGACATCCCGACCTGTAAAAAAAAAAAGAAAAAAAAAAGATAGATAGATTGAAATATAAAAATCTCAGTTTCATCACAGTTAGGCAACTGCCCTTCACTGACTCGTCAGCAGGAGTTGAGGAACTGACTTGTTGTTGTTATTGTCAGATTCAGAAGATGTGTAAGATCATCAACCTGTGTAAACAGACTGTAAGTAAACTTTAACAACAGACGTTCAGAAGATTATGTTAACAAGAGACAGTCATCAAATAGCTTCAAGAACGAAGGAATCCTGAAGAAGTCATGGTCACTCAACAAAGTGTTAAACAGAAGATACCTGTGTCTGAATGAGTATACACGCTGAAAAGAGACTGGGTCTGAAGTTTTTCTGCTTTTTTTTTTTTTTTTTTTTTTTTTTTTTTCCAACATGTGAATCTTAGATGAAAGAAAAACAACAACAACAACTACAACAACAAAAATCCTGCACCAAATGGCACCGGTTTAGTTGAAATGCATCCATCATTATTTCTATCTGTTTGTAGTTTTTCTTTGCAAATCCCCGCTTTTGTAACTCATATTTTCCCTTCAAGAATTTAATCATGTGTTGGCATCCAGATGGTCTGGCTGTCTGCTTGTTAAAACTTTTGTTGTATGATATGAGAGCCTCTCCCTGTACTGTTTGTATTCATTTTGAATATATTTATCCCACCCCTCAATACATTCTCTCCCTCACCCTCTCTCCACCCCTCTCCCTCCCTCTGTGTGTGTGTGAGAGAGAGAGAGAGAGAGAGAGAGAGAGAGAGAGAGAGAGCTGTGAACACTGAAATGTTTAATGTCATAAGCTGTAAAGCTCTTGTGACATAGTAGGTACAAATCAGAACAAAAATGGTACAAAACAGATAAAAAGTGAACAGAAAGGAAAAACATAATTGGACCCAAATAAACTACTAAGGGATAAGCGACGCTTTGGTACTTTGTCGTTAGCTTAAAATGTCCATGTGGCAGGGGGGTACTGTGCCTTTTTTCCCAGTCGTTCATCTCCAAGGTTTGGACAGGAAAAAGATAATGGCAGGAGAGAGAGAGGGAGAGAGAGAGAGAGTGTGTGTGTGTGTGTGTGTGTGTGTGTGTGTGGTGTGCGTGGTGCGTGCGTGGTGTGTGTGTGTGTGTGTGTGTGTGTGTGTGTGTGTGTGGTGTGTGTGTGTGTGCGTGGTGTGTGTGTGTGTGTGTGTGTGTGTGTGTGTGTGTGTGTGCGTGGTGTGTGTGTGTGTGTGTGCGTGGTGTGTGCGTGGTGTGTGTGTTGGGTGGGTGAGAGATCATGATACTGCACATGTCTGTCACATTGATCACTTCAGGAAAATCACAACTTTTCATGCATACTGTTTTGTAAAAGATTCAGTCTGTACAACCAAAAGTTTGGAGACAGCCAAAGATAAAAAAAAACAAAAAAAACAACAACAAAAAAACACACACACAACAACAAAACAAACAAACAAGCAAACAAAGAAACAAAACCATGCAACACAACAAGCAAACCCATGTGTACATATACTCTCCAGACTCATTTTCATTCAACACTTCATATATTTGACTTTTTATACACACTACCTATGCTTGATTAATTTTTTCTCTTTCCAACTTTTAACATGTTAAAGATCATCTAACAGATAAGACATTGTGGGTTACTTTTTATGGGGCATATTTGGTATTTTGGGACTTAAAACACACTTAAATTTTATCAGTCCTGCGAATATTGAAAATATTTAATGTTTGTACTGTGTAAGACTGATATGAGATTTAAGAGGGAAGAAAAAAACATGAGTGATATATGCACATGTTATTAGAACTGCATGAAGACAGCACAGAAAGCAGGCATTATTACAGTCTCAAGTCATCTTTGATTATGTGTGATGAATTGTCTTTTGCTGCTTGTAATTGTTTTGTAGATTTTCAGATGTCGTTGTTGTACCATGTGGTTGTTGCCAGGTGGAGTGTTTGTCACTGATGGCAGTGAAGTTGTAGTTCCTTTTGTCATGATGACAGGGAAACAGATTTATGTAAAGTTCTTCGAAATGAAAATTTATGTTGCTGATGTTATCACATTTTCCTGAGCTTGCAAGTCTCTCTCTCTCTCTCTCTCTCTCTTTCTCTGTGTGAGTGTGTGTGTGAGTAAGTGAATGTGTGTGTGTGTGTGTGTGTGTGTGTGTGTGTGTGTGTGAGAGTAAGTGAATGTGTGTGTGTGTGTGTGTGTGTGTGTGTGTGTGTGTGTGTGTGTGTGTGTGTGTGTGTGAGTGAATGTGTGAGTGAATGTGTGTGTGTGTGTGTGTGTGTGTACCAAATGTATGTCTCCATTTTAATTTTCTGTTACTGTCATTTGGTAAGAGAGAGAGAGACAGAGACAGAGACAGAGAGAGAGAGAGAGAGAGAGAGAGAGAGAGAGCAAGCATGTGTGTGAATGTGTGTGTGTGAGTGTGTGTGTATGTGTGAGTCTATGTGTGTGCGATCACTTGTGAGATTTGCACATATGTTGGTGTGTAAAAGCACTGCCGGCGCTGCAGCCTTGTAGTTTAACTTCGGGGAGATAACCGGGGCCTGTGTGTGTTGTACAGACGTGCCCCACGGAGAGGTGGCCAAGCACGGCTCTCTACCTGCCCAGCACCTGTACAACTGGGTGTTCGTCGTGCTGTCCCTCATCGAACACACACGCAAAATGCGGGAAGACATGGAGGCTGAGTCCCTCGGACAGAACTCGGAGGAAAATGAAAAGAAGTAGAGTCCTCATCAACAACTTAGCGTTATACTTGTGGCGGTTCTGCTTGGGCTTGGATAGTTCATGTTCATCATTACCATTTTCTGGCTGTTTTGTTGGGGTTTTTTTGCGTGTGTTTCTGACACAGTTGATTGTTGATTGATGATTTTTTTTTTTTTTTTTAATTTTTTTTTTAGGGTTTGGATGTTCATACTCTTTGTTACGATTTTCTGTTATAGCTGGTTGTATTTTATATATATATGTATATATTTTTTATAAATTTAATTTCAACATTTTTTATTCAGACAAAGGTTTACAGATGCAGAATTTATATATTTTGTGCATTAGAAAATATAGGGTAAGCATATAATTAAGTATCTTGTATTAAACAGTTATAAAGTGCCCATTTTTCCACAGACTTGTTATATTCCATGGTTATGTCAAAGGCATACTTGTCTACTTCATATGCCTGTTTGAGGTCTTTTTTGAACATTTGTAGTGTTGGTTTTACTTTGTTGATTCTACATTTGTATACACAGAATTTAGCTATCAATAAAATATATGGGAAACATTCATCAGTTTTCATTTTGTTGTGTCCAAAAAGCACCAGTGTGTCATTCAGGTTAAGTCTATCACAATGTAAACACTTTTCATTTAAATATCTCACAAATTTTGTCAAAAAAAAAAAATGTTGTACATGGTTACATTCCAATAGATAATGCAGAATTGTATCTCTTTCTTCCTTACAAAAATGACACATATTATCTGGGAGTATTCCCATCTTCATCAAAACAGAAATTGTCACTGGTTGTAGATTTGTTTGTTTGGTTCTAACAGCATTGAGTGATGATTTTGGGGGGAGGTTTGGATGTTGATGAGCATTGTTACGATTTTCTCTTGTTGCTGTTTGTTCTTTGTTGTTGTTGTTACTGACAGCATTGAGTGATGATTTTCTTTCTTTTTGTTTTGGTTGTTTGGTTGTACCATTGGCATTTTTAAGCTAGTGTCTTGCAGAAGACTTCTGCATGTTTTGCATGTTGGTGTTTTTTTGTGGTTTTTTTGTTGTTGTTTTTTTCTGTGGAGGCAGGAGAAGCAGATTAAGATAGTGAAAGCCAAAAGAAGAAAAATGGTTGACATGTGTCTCTGTATTGATGAGGATATTATTTTCTGTCAGTCTTGAAGAGGTAATGCATGACTCCATCTCAGAAAGTTTGGAAGTGATTGGTCACTTGACATTCTTCCTTTCTACCCGCATGCACTGCATACACACAGACTCACACTCACACTCAGAGATTATATACACCGACAGAGACACACAACTCACCCAAGCATATCCACAAATGCATGATGCACACACACACACACACACACACACACACACACACACACACACACACACACACACACACTTTTCTCTGATTTACTTCACTCCACCCAGGTGTGAATGGGTATCACAGGGGGAAAGTTGATACTGGCGGAAGGAAAAGATTGGGCCATGCCTTCCCATATCGAGTTCTAGGCACAGTGGATATAGATTTACTGCCTTGTTGGTTTTATAAAGCTATGGGGCCTTCAACCTTTTCAAAAAAAAAATGTTTTGTTTATTTTATTTTTGTTTAACAGGATTTTGTCAGACTGCAGTTTCAGTTTCAGTTTCAGTTTCACTTTCTCAAGGAGGCGTCACTGCGTTCGGACAAATCCATACACGCTACACCACATCTGTTGAGCAGATGCCTGACCAGCAGCATAACCCAACGCGCTTAGTCAGGCCTTGAGTGCATGCTTACATATTTGTGTACCTATGAAAGTGGATTTCATTTTACGTAATTTCGCCAGAGGACAACACTCTCGTTGCCATGGGTTCTTTTTCAGTGCGCCAAGTGCGTGCTGCACACGGGACCTCGGTTTATCGTCTCATCCGAAAGACTAGACGCTCAGTTTGATTTTCCAGTCAAACTTAGGAGAAAGGGCGAGAGCGGGATTCGAACCCACACCCTCACGGACTCTCTGTATTGGCAGCTGAGCGTCGTAACCATTCTGCCACCTTCCTCAGACTGCAATCACTGGAACTTGATCAGACTTTGACATTGTTCTTGTGTCAATCATTTCATCTCAGAATTTGTTTATTTCTGTATTTCATTTATATGATGTAACTTCAGGATCATACTCAATGTGATAATCAATACTTGTGTGAGTTTGCACAGTTAGAAGTTAGATGAGTGTGTGACTGGAGATTGTGGGAGTGGGGCGGGGGAGAGGGGGAGGGTGTGGGGGGGAGGGAGGAGGGAAAGAGGCCAGGATGTTGGTTGTGAGTTTGTGCTTGCCCACTGTGAAGAAACTGACTGCACTTTTGCTGTTGTTTTGCAGAGGGTTGACTGTACAAAGGGAATATAAGCGATCTGCTTGTTGTGAACTTTTTATATTCATTCCTGAAGAATATGCCACTCCTGACAACGACACACCGCAAAACTCTTAAAAAAAGAGTGAAGATTGGACAGGGGTAGAGATGAACAACTCCTGTCCACAAGAACTTGTGCAAAGCAAGAAAGGCTGCAGTGTGAATTTTCAGGACAGTGGCCACACACTGACTGACCCGGCACTAAAGGCAGAGGTCAGAGGTCAGAGTTTGGCGGTGAAACATGGTTTAGTCTGCAGTTCATCATGGCTGGATGGTCACTGTCCATCGTGTCACATTCTTCATTAAACCTTGTCCTGTGAAAGAAAGATGCAAACCTCTGTGTGTGTGTGTGTGTGTGTGTGTGTGTGTGTGGATCATTACTCTACATTACAAATCAGTACATAGAAATCAGGGAGATTTTGAAAAACGAAATGGGCGAGATAAGAATGTTTTTAGTGTCAAAGCTTTAACTAAATCATAACCCCAGCCAAATGAGCAGTCATATTTATTCATTTATTTTCTTTTTTTGGATAGATTTTGTACCTATCTCCAATCCCCATGCTTGGTGGCCAAAAAGAGAAAAAGAAACCTTTTCTTTGTGCTGTTGTTGTACACAGTTTGAGGTGGAACGTGCTGTGTGTAATGATGTTGTTGTACACAGTTTGAGGTGGAACGTGCTGTGTGTAATGATGTTGTTGTACACAGTTTGAGGTGGAACGTGCTGTGTGTAATGATGTTGTTACCTGTTGTCATTGACAGTTGTACTGACTCTATGATAGTGCGACCTGTGATGTGTTTAAAGAATTTTTTTATATTTTTAACTGTTTATTGGCATTTGTACCCATTGCAAGATTATATAATCTGTGATGTTTGGTATGTACTGATGTTGTTTACTGCTGTCAATTGCATTTGTGGCGATCTGTTGGCAATACAACTCTTTACAACACTTTTTCTGCCTGTCATTTATAAAGATCATTTGTTTTTATTCATTTATCTAGTATTGTACATGTTTAACATGTTGTTTTTTTCTCTCATTCACTCACGCAGTGCCTTCGGATAAAAAGTGTATATGTTTGCTGTACATTATGCAACTTTTTACAGTGTAACTGCTGATGAAAAAAATATCTGTCAAAGAAGAAAAAAAAGGTTTGTTTTGTGACTCTGCCAGATCTATCTTTTAAAACTGGAACAGTCTGTTGTAATTAAACTAATTAACTATCAACTCTAATTAACTATCAACTCTGGAACTGTCACGTGTCTCCCTCTCCTCTCTCTCTCCGCTTAACTGGTTCTGATGCAGTTCTTCAGGTGGGGAGTCACCAAAGGTGAGAGTTTGTTAGGGGAGACAACTGCTTTCTTGCCCGTGTGAGGAGCATTTCCAGGAGACAACCATTTTCTCCAAAGTGAGACGATTATAGTGTGCTTTGGTTGGAGGCAGGAATAATATGGGCACTGTTTTCAGGAATTGTTTTGTCCATTTTTAACTGGACACAAAACTGTCTGCCCAATTGTTCCTCTAATATATGACTACCCTTTCACTTTCTTTCCTTCAGTAATCTGAAGTGTGGTGGTTTGTAGGACTGTGAAGTGGCTGGGATGGTTGGTGGGTAATATTACCACTGACTGTGCCAGAGATCAGGTTCTTTGTTTTTATTTCTGTTTTTCAAACATCTAATGAATATGTCTCCTTGTGTTTGACAGCACAATTGTGACTAACAGAAAATGGTCAAAAATGTAAAATACAAATCTGTGATATCTTGTAAATGTCAGCATAAGAAAGAAAAAGAAAAAAAAAAGGGTTGTACAGTACAGCTTTATTGCATAGTACATTTTTGTTTAGAATGTCTTGTTGAAATAAACTATGTAACATACTGTGTGACTGATTTTCCCTTTCACTGTTGACTGACTGGCTGTATGTATGGTGAAGTGAGAGCTGAACACATGTATGGTGAAGTGAACACATGTATGGTGAAGTGAACACATGTATGGTGAAGTGAGAACTGAACACATGTATGGTGAAGTGAGAGCTGAACACATGTATGGTGAAGTGAGAGCTGAACACGTGTATGGTGAAGTGAGAGCTGAACACGTGTATGGTGAAGTGAGAGCTGAACACATGTATGGTGAAGTGAACACATGTATGGTGAAGTGAGAGCTGAACACATGTATGGTGAAGTGAGAGAGCTGAACACGTGTATGGTGAAGTGAGAGCTGAACACATGTATGGTGAAGTTAACACATGTATGGTGAAGTGAGAGCTGAACACATGTATGGTGAAGTGAGAGCTGAACACATGTATGGTGAAGTTAACACATGTATGGTGAAGTGAGAGCTGAACACGTGTATGGTGAAGTGAGAGCTGAACACATGTATGGTGAAGTGAGAGCTGAACACGTGTATGGTGAAGTGAGAGCTGAACACGTGTATGGTGAAGTGAGAGCTGAACACATGTATGGTGAAGTGAGAGCTGAACACGTGTATGGTGAAGTGAACACATGCATGGTGAAGTGAGCGCTGAACATACTGTGATCCTCACCTTTTATCTGGATGTGGATCTGAGTCAGGATCATTGTGGAGTGAATATTGGCCTCCTTTGTTGATCCAAACCAGTTAGGATCATTGTGGAGTGAATATTGGCCTCCTTTGTTGATCCAAACCATATTGGCCTCCTTTGTTGATCCAAACCAGTCAGGATCATTGTGGAGTGAATATTGGCCTCCTTTGTTGATCCAAACCAGTCAGGATCATTGTGGAGTGAATATTGGCCTCCTTTGTTGATCCAAACCAGTCAGGATCATTGTGGAGTGAATATTGGCCTCCTTTATAGATGTGAACAAGTTAGGTACATTGTGGCCTGGATGTAATGCCTCCCTCGTAGATCTAAACCAGTAAAGAACATTGTGGAGTGAATGTTGACCTCCCTTACAGATCTAAACCAGTTAGGAACATTATGGAGTGAATGTTAGCCTCTCTTATAGAGATTAACCAGTCCCAAATGTGGTTTACATGCTACTTGCAGTGATTATTTCATTGTTCAGTTTTTGTCATGCACATGCTGTTCATAGTCATTTGGATCAAATAATAAACTGTGGTCCTGTGTGCAGTATGCAATCTGTGCATGTTTAAAAAAAAAAAAAAAAAAAAAAAAAAAAAGCAATAAAAAAAAAAAAAAAAAACCAGCAATAAAAAAACAAAAAACAAAAAAACAACCTCAGCAATAAAAGGGTTGTCCCTGGCAACATAAAGCAAAAACATCCACTTTGATTATTAGAACAAATACAGAACTGAGACAAGTACACTTGCAGAAAGAAAAAAAAAATTGGAAGGGTCTGCAGTGTGGTGACATGCTCTCCCCAAGGGAAACCCCAAATTTCATACAAAGAAATTGTATTACTCTCTTTGTCAGAACAGATTTCTCTGTGTGAAAGTTGAGCTGCTCTTCCCAAGGAGAGCGTGTTGCTACACCAAGAGTGCCGCCCCTTTTGTTGTTGTTGTTGTTGTTGTTGTCGTTTTCTGCCTGCAATTGTATTTGTTTTTGTTGTAAATCGTTCTATACCCCGATTTCGTTGAAGAACATTTGTTGTAATTTGATTCCTGTAAGAAGACGCAAAGATTATAAAAATTATGTCTTGTACTCAGCAAGAATGGCCTCAACACTCACTTGTCTGTTATCATTTGTGTGAAAGTTATAACAGTTTTCCTATCAAAGTGGATTTTTTCCACAGAATTTTGCCAGGAACAATAATTTTTGTTTCTGTGGGTTCTTTTGCGTGTGGTAAGTGCATGCTGCACACAGGACCTTGGTTTATTGTCTCATCCCAATGACTAGCAACCAGACCACCACTCGAGGTCTAGTGGAGGGGGAGAAAATACTAGCGACCCTGGGATTCGAACCAGTGCACTCAGATTCTCTTGCTTCCAAGGCGGACACATTACCTCCAGGCCGACACCACAATCTGTTGCGACAAGAAGTAATACAATAAGACATCAAAGAAAGTATTCACAATAATGTTCTCAGCATAACAGGCACAGAGAAATTAGTTATCCTTGTGATTAAGGAACTGCTATTAATGATTTGTATTTGGCATGGCTGTCTGTCACGGCTCGTGGCATTCATTTGTGCGTGTGTTCGTCTCCCTTCCCCTCCTCTCCCTTCCCCTCCTCTCCTTTTCCCTCTCCCTTTCTCCCTCCTTCTCTCTCCCCCTTTTTGCTCTATTGTTGTGTGCTCAGTTCTGTTCCGAACTGAAGCACGTGAATCTGTTGCGATGTGTGTCTGACATGTCCTTAGTCCTCGTTCTGAACTCTTGAGATGAGTTCGGAGTTAGCGTCGTTGTGAAGGGTTTTGCTTTGCCTTTGGTGCCGAGCTTTGGAAGGAGAAGGGTCGCCGTTCCAGCAAGTGAGCTGTTGGGTGCCCTCTTGGACAGTCGTGGGGTTCGATTCTTGTGTGACTCCCTTCTGCCTCTGTGTGGATCTGTGTTCTGTGTTCTCTCCTGGGCCAGTGGTGTGCCTGATTCCTGGTGACAGGTGAGGGGGGAGTTGTATAGTTTGTCCTCGTGGTGTTAGTGTCGTAACTTGACATTTGTTTGCATTTTTGGATTGTTATAACGGAAATCTTTTAAATCCAGTATTCTTTTATTTCTAGATTTTTTATTTTTTTTGGGGGGGTGGGATTGATAGTGTACGAGATGGCTGCCGTCAAAAGAGGGCGCTAGCTAGCGGGACAAAGGGGAGGTTACCTACTTCCGGGAGGTTATCGGCCGCAGTTGCTCTCTTTTTCTCAGCATAGGCGGATAGTAGTTTGCACAGGACAGGAATGTCAGACCCCTGCCGGAGTCTCCACTAGTTGGGTCACGGTAAGTATGTTATTTAAACGTAATTTTAGATAGAAAATTTCCTTTATTTTGACATGTATTCGGCGGGATTTATTGTTTCAAATATATGAGGCTAAAGAGTGCGCATGCTCCAAGATGGCTGCTTGATTTTGGCCTCTGCTGTTTTTGACCAAGAAAATCCACCAAATTAGAAGCTTTGAACAAAAATCATTACAACGTGTCTCAGAATAGGAGGCTGGAACATCAGCTTCAAAAACGTCGCCTTATTTCTTGGCGATAATCTCACTGTTCCTGAAGGAAGCTCGGAATTGATTCGTCAATCCCAACTCACCAGATTCAAAAATCATTTTCAATTTTGAAAGTTCGTACTAACTCGATCGAGCTCTCACTGTTAAATGTAACAGCTGTCACTGTACGTTTTTACTTGCTGCACGATTTACTTGCTACACTACTACAAGGTAAGGTTTTCCCTCCTTTTCCCGTTTTCTACTTTTGGTGCAGTACGTAAATATTGCTATGGTGAATACCAGAACTGGATCTGTAAGCAATGCGAGTGGGGGGCCCGGGGGAGGGGGAAACTCAACCAGTGAAGAAAAGGGTAAAAAGACCGGAGCCGCGTCTCCAGTTCTGCTCCTTACTGATGGTGCAGATAAAATTCCCTGTTCTATTTGCAGCTCCTTGAAAGGCTGCAAAAAGTGGATAAGTTGTGACCGCTGCAAAACTTGGTGTCACACTAATTGTGCCAACGTTGAACATGCAGATTTTGAACACCTCCAGAGGACTAAAAACAGTGCCATAAAATGGTACTGTCCCAAATGTATGGAAGAAATGGCACAGGGATCAGATCCCAATGACAAACTGGCTCAAACCGAAGCCAAGGTCACAACTCTGATAAAAATTGTTGAAACTCTGCAGACACAGAATCAGATGATTCTGAGCATGTTGCAGAGTACAGGAAGAAGCATCAATGAGCAAATTAAGGCACAGATTCAAGAATACTTTGAAGAGGAGAAAGAAAGGGACATGCGAAAGAACAATTTGGTCATTTTCAATGTTGATGAAAATGATTTCACAGGGGAAAAAGAAAGGGAAACGGATGGAGCACTTTTGAAGGAAGTGTGCCAAGAGATTTGCCCAGATGTGGCGCCAAAACTAGCAGAATTTAAGATCATGTGTCTGGGAAGAAAGCCTGAGAAAAATTCTGCCAGGAAGCCCAGACCAATCAAAATAATTTTCCCTGATGTTAGTTCCAAAGAGATGGTCCTTAACAAATCAAAACACATCAGAAACAATGAGAAACAGTCTTTCCGCAAAATGGTTATTGTACCAGATAAGACCAAAAAACAAAGAGAAGGTGACAAGAAACTGTACATGGAGATGAAAAGACAGAGGGATGAGGAAGGACTGGATGTCATCAGAAATGGTAAAATCATTCCCAGACCCAAACCCGGCCAGGATGAAAATGACAGAGCTGGTAACACTGGGGTACCAAGCTCAGATCACTGACTCAAGAATACCAAAGAAATACTGTAAATAATGTAAATAGTGCAAATAGTTATAAACAGCAAGAGTAATGGTAATGTAAGGGGTGATAGTTACAGTCCTGAAGGTCTGAAGTTTTTACTATTAAACGCTGATAATATTGGAAACAAAAAACAAGAACTGAATGCCTTGGCTCTGGATTTAAATCCGGACATTATTGCAATTACTGAACTGAAGCCAAAGACCCTGAGACCTGACTGTGGATGGGAACCTGTAATTGATGGATATGTTTTATATACTAATGAGGCTGAGCGGGGGGTAGGCTTGTTTGCAAAGACGAATCTGAATGTGGTACGTAATACACAGCTGGAAGAAGTCTTCAGCCCCTCTGTCTTCTGCTCCATTGCACTTGATAATGAGGAATTAAAAGTTGGAGTTGTATATAGATCTCCCAGTAGTTCATTAAAAGAAAATAAGAAATAAATTAAATGTGTATCACTGTTTTTTGAAGGCACAGGTAAGAATGTGTTTATGGGTGATTTTAATTATCCAGATATTGTTTGGGAACAAGAAGTGTGTACCAAACACATAGACCACCCTGCTTCAAAATTTCTGGAAGTATTGCAAGATAATTTTGTGGTACAGTTTGTTACGGAACCAACACATTTTCGTGGTAATCAAACAGCAAATATTTTGGATTTAGTTTTAGCAAACAGATGACTTGGTTTATAATGTTTTATATTATCCCCCTGTAGGTAAAAGTCACCACTCTAGCATTACTTTTGAAGTTGATTCTGGTATTCCACTACCTGATAAGTCGAAAGGCAGACGCTATTTTTATGATAGAGGTGATTATGAGACAATGAGGCATGCATTGGATGACATTAATTGGAAAGACATTGGAACTCAAATCTGTGGATGAGTGTTGGTCTTGCATTACTGATAAATTGAAGGAATTACAAGATAAGTATGTGCCATCTAAAGAGTTTTGGACTGGAAACAAAAGTTACAAAAAGACGGTCCCACTTTCTGTTTTGGAAAAGATACGATTGAAAAAAAGGACCTTCAGATGGTATAAGAAGTACAGGACGACTGAAAATTATAATGCTTATGCACGTGCTCGAAATCAGGTTAAGAGGGCATTACGAAAAGCTACCAAGGAAACAGATGTCTATTGCAAAGAACATTAAAAGTGACCCAAAGAGACTGTTTAATTATATTGCATCACAAACTAAACCAAAGGAGATTATTCCGAACTTAAGCACACCTGGTGGAACTTTAACTAACAATGACAAAGAAAAGGCTGAGGTCCTAAATGTGTTTTTCTCTAGTGTTTTCACAGTGGAAGATGTCACCAATGTTCCTTCTTTTGAGTCAGAATGCAAGGTTTCAACAGAAAAGATTATTGGTGATAAACTTCACAGTTAAAGGTATATAAAGCCACTGGTCCTGATGGAATACACCCTAACTTGCTAAAAGAATTACATAATAGTTTAGCTATTCCCTTAAAGATTCTGTTTGTTAAGACTGTATCACATGGTAAGATCCCACAGGCATGGAAAGTAGCACAAGTAAAACCAATATTTAAGAAAGGTAACAAACAAGACCCTGGAAACTATCGTCCAGTAAGTTTGACATCGGTTGTATGTAAAGTTTTTGAAGGTTTTATACGTGATACTTTCGATAAATATTTGATTGATAATGACTTACTGTCCGATTATCAGTTTGGCTTTACCAGTGCAGGGTTCGTCATTAACATTTTTTCACATGAGCGCCTGCGCTCTAGTTTCAGAATTTTGATGAGCGCAAACTGAAAACTAAGAGCGCACACTAAAAACATGGAGCAACAAGTCTCAAACATAAATTCATTTTGATTTTGCACGGCCGCGAATTCGATCGTGTGCTCCACTTTTCTACTCTTCAAGTCTGAAGAGCGCTCTTTTGCAAGGCCTCCCCTGATTCACTAGGCCTACTTCTGGTTGAACTAACAAAACGTAAACAGACGGCTTTCAAACTTCGGTAAATGCAAAACGATCGCGCTTTTGACTCTTGTTTGTGATGGACAATGGAATAACAATTTAGATACAGTAGTGTATGCTTATGTCTTTTCAAAATCAAGAGCGCAAGCGCTCTGAGTCAAGGAATTTTCCAGAGCGCAATTTGTTTTTTCAGAGCGTTCCGCTCAGCGCTCCCGTTAGTGACGAACCCTGCAGTGGTAGATCCTGTGTGACTCAGTTGTTGAATACTGTACATGACTGGATGCAGTCACTTGAAAACAATAAACCAATGGATGCAATTTATCTGGACTTACAGAAGGCGTTCGATAAAGTTCCACATAATAGGTTAATTGCCAAATTGCAAGGGTACGGTATTTGTGGTAAATTGTTGGAATGGATAAAAGACTTCTTATATGAGAGAACACAGTGCGTATCAGTAGGGACCGAGTCATCGTGTCCTGTTAAGGTGAGTAGTGGTGTTCCCCAAGGCAGTGTCTTGGGGCCCACACTCTTTGTATATTATATAAATGACATGCCTGACATACTAGACTGTTTTGTGAAGATCTTTGCAGATGATACAAAGATCTATGAAGTAGATTCTGATGTTGGTAGATTGAAATTACAAGTTAGTATTGATAATTTAGTACACTGGACTGATAGATGGTAAATTAAATTTAATAGCAATAAATGTAAAGGGAGACTTCATCAGAGAGAGATCTTGGAGTCATTGTTGACTCTGGTCTCTCTTTTGATGTTCATGTTAATGAAACCATTAAAAAAAGCCAATAGATTGACTGGAATGTTAGTTGGAAATATACAGTGTAAAAGTAAAGACATAATGGTGCCATTAAGTCATTAGTCAGGCCTGTCTTAGAATATGGGAATGTTGTTTGGAATACGGGTTTAGTGAAACATATCGATAGTATTGAAAATGTTCAACGAAGATTTACTAAAAGAATCATTGACTTTGCTGATATGGACTATGAAAGTAGGTTGCAAGCACTTAAGTTACCTAGTTGAGAATATAGAAGACTGCGTGGTGATTTAATAGAGATGTATAAAATGACACATGGATTATATGACAGCAGAACTATAAACTCTTTGTTTACATTGAATGAGAACAGTGCCACTAGAGGCCATTCCTACAAACTATTAAAAGTTTCAGTTAAAACTTCCAGATTTGCACATTTCTTTACTAACAGTAACAAATGTTTGGAACAATGTCACAAGATGTTTTCCGCAGGAACAGTGAATACATTTAAAAATTATCTTAATATTCATTTAAAAAATCTTAAATACAAAACTCATTTACATATTTATTGGATTTTTCAAGCATTGCGCACTCAATGTTGAAAAATGCATCAGACCTATGTGGGGACTCTCATTTTCTTCCCCACTTCAAGTGGGCAAAAGGCCTTGTCGGGCCTGCACGCCTTGATATTGATATATATGATACCTCCTTTACAATGAAAACTGTGTCTAAATTTCCCAAAACATTTTTGTGTCGTGTTGGAAATGTAGTACGATGATTTATAATATTACCTCATTGAGTTTTGTTGCTGCAGTGCGAAACTAGCATTATAAATAACGACAAATTGTCATTTAGGGTAAATGTGTCTTGCGTATTATGTGCAGGTTTAACTCCTTAATTATGAGAGAAACAATAATGGGCGGTTCCTGTACTTTTTGGCATTGGTAGTTTTTGTGTGGAAGCGACTGCATCAATATCCACTTACTCGTCTACTTAGCATAATGTGTATTGCTTAAGGAAAGGGAGGGGGAGGGGTACTCTTTCATAACGTGTCAGAGCATAGTCTACAGAGACATGGGAGTCTTGTTACAGGTTTGTTCCCTATGATTTATTCCTGTGGGTTCTCCCTGACTGCCACCCCGACGGGACTCCAGGATTCGCCTTTTCAGTGGTCATCATTCCACTTCATCCCTGTCCGTTCCAGACTGCCCGTCACTCTCACTCCTTTCCCCGACCCCCATATTTTCCAACGTCCTCACCCACAGTCCCTCATCCCGTTCCACCCGCTCCGATTCTGCAGGCATGTGACTGAGGCCAGTTCAGCGACACTGGTCTTCAATGGACAAACTTGATTTAGGTTCAAGTGAACTGACTTTTTTTTTTTTCGCGTAGATCTGTGCTGCCATTACTAGGGCTTACTGTGTTGTCATGCTGCTATGGTGTAACTAAAGAGTGTTGCTGTAATTAAGTGTTTAAATTTGTGTGTCTGGACCAGGATATTCCAAGTGCAACAGTAGTAAAGAACTGAGCTGAATTATCTATGTCTCTGTGTTTTGTGTTGTCGGGGTGTTAATCTGGGAAGGTGCGGGGGGTTTATGGGCAACCCCTTATGGGTTGTGACAATGGTGGAGATGCGGGGTACTCTTAGGTTAGTTAAGAGGGTATGGTAGGGATGGTGTCCTTGTTTTGTGCGTCCCATCAACTGGTTCCATGTATTGAGTTGAAAAATAGTTGAACATGACTGATTTGCGATTCTGTAATAACAGGGTGTACTGTTTGCTCGTCCTTTTGTTTAACTCCTTCTGCTGAGAGCATTCCTTCTGACTTGTCTTCTAGGTAGAGCAGATCATAGGGCGTTTGTACTACTCGTGCGGCAGAGTGATTAAGTAGATACCTTGAGCATCTTGTCACTATGCTGACTAGGAAGCAGGCCGCAAAGGCTTCCACACCAAGGTCAAAGACCGCTGCTGCCATACTGGATGACGTTGGTCTTTCCCCTGGGACCCTCGAGAAGACAGAGCTGTCCGGCTGGGTCAAGGACCAGTGGGGTGGTCAACTCCATGGTTCGCCTGCAGCAGCAAGTAAGAGTGGGGTCAAACTGGACGCCGCTTCCATTCAAGATCCATACGCAAAATTCCGGGCTTTAGGGTCTGACTTGGGTTTATCAGGTGAGGCGTTGGCTCGTTTTGTGATGGATGCGATTAAAGAAGAGAAAGAGGCCAGGCGTATCAGAGAAGAGAAAGAGGAGGCCAGGCGTATCACAGAAGAAGAGAAAGAGGAGGCCAGGCGTATCAGAGAAGAAGAGAAAGAGGAGGGTAGGCGTATCAGAGAAGACGAGCATATTCAAGAAGATAGAGAGGAATCTAGACGCATAAGGGAGGAAGAGAGGCTGTTCAGAGAGAGACAGTTGGAGGAAGAGAGGCAGAGGTTCGAGAGGAAGCTCGAGCTCAAACAGGAGGAAATAGAGGCCAGGTCCATGCAGCAGCTCACTCTCACACCCTTTGATGGCAAGGACGACCTGGACTCGTTTTTAACTCATTTTGAGAGAGTCGCCTTACTAAATAAGTGGAAACCTGAGTCTTGGGCTGCCTGTCTGGTTACGTTGCTTCAGGGCCAGGCCAGAGACGCCTCTTTACGACTTTCTGAAGCCGAGATTACGAATTACGATTCGCTTAAAGCCGCACTCTTGCACGTTTTCCTACTAGATGCTGACTCCTACAGAAAAAAGTTCAGGTCAATGAGGAAGCTGGCTGATGAAACCTTTGAGCAGTTCCTTAACCGCATGAAGACCTGCCTTTCACGCTGGTGCACTGCGAGCGGGCGAGATGAAAACAGAGTAGAGGACCTCAGGGATATGTTCCTGCAGGAACAGTTCTCCATCCTGACCCCGGAACTTGTCTAAGAGATCCGTAAGGAAGAACCACGGAATGTAGAAGACGTAGCTCGAGTCGCAACAAAGGTCACCTGTGCAAGGACTGAAGGCGGGGCGCTCGGCCGAAGCCGAGATCAGGGCCACCAGGAGGATGGAGGGTAAAGCTAACACCGAATCCAGACAAGTCCTGGAAAACACCGAGACAACCCCTAACCAGAGTGGCGCTGGAGAGTTAGGTGCTTGTGGTACTCACAATCCCAAGCCGCCAACCTGTTAAGTGTGGCAACGTAGGTCACTTTGCCCGGGAGTTTACCCAGCTCAAGCGAGTGGCCCTGGTGGCCAGGCGCATGCCTTCAGAGAGACAACCTCTACCACCCCCTCCTCTTTGTGTCCCTTGTGCTTCACAAGCGTACTCTCCACGATGTGAAGCAGTTGTCAATGGTCAGGCTGTCCGAGGTCTATGGGAAACAGGAGCCCACATGATTGTCGTGGCTCGTCACTTGGTTTCCCCTGATGCGTTCACAGGGTCCACTGTTCGAGTTGTTTTGGCCGAGTCCAAATGTTCATCCTTTCTGCCGATAGCTGTCGTAGAGTTGGAGTCGCCATTCATTCGTGGCACATTTCATGTGGCCGTGATGGAGACACCAGTTGAGGACGTCATCGTTGGAAATACAGCTTGGAAGGTTGTTGGCACTTCAGTGGACATTCCGGTCTATGCCGACCGCAAGATTGTGGGGCATGTAGAGACCAAAGTCCAAGCCAAGCAAAGTTCCCATCCTTTGCTTTCACTTCCCGCAGACAGTTTAAATGTTGGCATAAGCAGGGTGGAGCTCATTGAGCACCAGGACAAAGACCCGGCTTTGCAGGAAGCAAGGGAGTCTGCCGAAAGAAAGACAGTTCAGAAAGCAGGATCTGGGCAGGTAATCTACCGCTGTGAGCACGGAGTTCTTGTCCGCTGTTTTAGGAACCACTGTGAAGCCACGCAGGTCTGTGTTCCCAAGGCTCTTCAGACTTCCGTATTACGGTTGGGTCACGACCTGTCGTCTGGTCATTTGGGCATGCATCGTACCCTGGACAGAATTCTTCCCCATTTCTACTGGCCGGGTATGTGCGCTGACATTAAGCGATATGTCAGGTCTTGCGAGAGGTGCCTGAAAACTGTGGCGAATGAAAGACCAAGTCCCTCCTGGGAAGAGGTGCAGAGACTATGCAGAGGGGAGCAGAGTGTCGTTGATCCGTCCCAGTAAACGGAGTAGGCAGGAACTGGGATGGCAGCGTCCTTTCACTGGCATACACCGAGTCAGGTTGACAAACTCCTGCATCCGGGTTGGGAACAAAGGAAAATGTGTTCTGTGCCAACCTTAAGTACACCTTGTTAATCTATCAAGCATGCACACCACTAACATATTATGTAGCCTGTATGTCTAGTTTGTTCGTGTATGGTTCGGTAATGTGTACAACTATGATAGTCGGAAATTGCTGGAACTATGCATGTATTGATGAAACAGATGGTTTTTGCTTTTTTGTCTTCTGTAATCTGTTTAACTCCAAATGTGTTCTGTAAGATGTTATTGTGCAGAGCATGACGGGAACATTATTTTCTGTTAACGTTGTGGGTGTGGTTTTGCTTCAGGCGAGCTATATTTAGGAATCGGGAAATACAAAATCTGTCACTGGGGGGCGTTTTCAAGTATATTTTTGTAGTCGCCGCGACATGTGGTGAAGGTTCAAACGTGTGGCATTCATTTGTGCGTGTGTTCGTCTCCCTTCCCCTCCTCTCCCTTCCCCTCCTCTCCTTTCCCCTCTCCCTTTCTCCCTCCTTCTCTCTCCCCCTTTTTGCTCTATTGTTGTGTGCTCAGTTCTGTTCCGAACTGAAGCACGTGAATCTGTTGCGATGTGTGTCTGACATGTCCTTAGTCCTCATTCTGAACTCTTGAGATGAGTTCGGAGTTAGCGTCGTTGTGAAGGGTTTTGCTTTGCCTTTGGTGCCGAGCTTTGGAAGGAGAAGGGTCGCCGTTCCAGCAAGTGAGCTGTTGGGTGCCCTCTTGGACAGTTGTGGGGTTCGATTCTTGTGTGATCCCCTTCTGCCTCTGTGTGGGTCTGTGTTCTGTGTTCTCTCCTGGGCCAGTGGTGTGCCTGATTCCTGGTGACAGGTGAGGGGGGATTTGTATAGTTAGTTTGTCCTTGTGGTGTTAGTGTTGTAACTTGTGAGATTTGTTTGCATTTTTGGATTGTTTTAACGGAAATCTTTTCATATCATATCATATATCATATCAATATCAAGGCGTGCAGGCCTGACAAGGCCTTTTGCCCGCTTGAAGTGGGGAAGGAAAGAGTCCCCACATGTGTCTGATGCATTTTTCAACATTGAGTGCGCAATGCTTGAAAAATCAATCAATATGTAAATGAGTTTTGCATTTAAAATTTTTCAAATGAATATCAAGATAATTTTTAAATGCATTCACTGTTCCTGCGGAAACATCTTGTGACAAATTGTTCCAAACATTTGTTACTCTGTTAGTAAAGAAATGTGCAAATCTGGAGGTTTTAACTGAAACTTTTTATAGTTTGTAGGAATGGCCTCTTGTGGCACTGTTCTCATTCAATGTAAACAGAGTTTATAGTTCTGCTGTCATATAACCCATGTGTCATTTTATACATCTCTATTAAATCACCACGCAGTCTTCTATATTCTCAACTAGGTAACTTAAGTGCTTGCAACCTACTTTCATAGTCCATATCAGCAAAGCCAATGATTCTTTTAGTGAATCTTCATTGAACATTTTCAATACTGTCTGTATGTTTCACTAAACCTGTATTCCAAACAACATTCCCATATTCTAAGACTGGCCTGACTAATGACTTAAATAATGGCACCATTATATCTTTACTTTTACACTGTATGTTTCCAACTAGCATTCCAGTCAATCTATTGGCTTTTTTAATAGTTTCATTAACATGAACATCAAAAGAGAGACCAGAGTCAACAATGACTCCAAGATCTCTCTCCGATGAAGTCGCCTGCAAGTCCGTACCATTCATATAATATTTATAATGTGGATTATTTCTGCCTACGTGTAAAACTTTACATTTATTGTTATTAAACTTAATTTGCCATCTATCAGTCCAGTGTACTAAATTATCAATACTAACTTGTAATTTCAATCTACCAACATCAAAATCTACTTCCTCATAGATCTTTGTATCGTCTGCAAAGATTTTCACAAAACAGTCTAGTATGTCAGGCATGTCATATAATATACAAAGAGTGTGGGCCCCAAGACACTGCCTTGGGGAACACCACTACTCACCTTAACAGGACACGATGACTCGGTTCCTACTGATACGTACTGTGTTCTCTCATCTAAGAAGTCTTTTATCCATTCCAACAATTTACCACAAATACCGTACCCTTGCAATTTGGCAATTAACCTATTATGTGGAACTTTATCGAACGCCTTCTGTAAGTCCAGATAAATTGCATCCATTGGTTTATTGTTTTCAAGTGACTGCATCCAGTCATGTACAGTATTTTAATCCAGTATTCTTTTATTTCTAGATATTTGTGGGGGGGGGGGGGGGGGGGGTGATAAGTGTTATTTTGACATGTATTCTGCTCGATTTATTGTTTCAAATATACCTTCTTTACAATGAAAACTGTCTAAATTTCCCAAAACATTTTTGTGTCATGTTGGAAATGTAGTACGATGATTTATAATATTACCTCATTGAGTTTTGTTGCTGCAGTGCGAAACTAGCATTATAAATAACGACAAATTGTCATTTAGGGTAAATGTGTCTTGCGTATTATATGCAGGTTTAACTCCTTAATTATGAGAGAAACAATAATGGGCGGTTCCTGTACTTTTTGGCATTGGTAGTTTTTGTGTGGAAGCGACTGCATCAATATCCACTTACTCGCCTACTTAGCGTAATGTGTATTGCTAAAGGAAAGGGAGGGGGAGGGATACTCTTTCATAACGTGTCAGAGCATAGTCTACAGAGACATGGGAGTCTTGTTACCGATTTGTTCCCTTGATTTATTCCTGTGGGTTCCCCCTGACTGCTACCCCGACGGGACTCCAGGATTCGCCTTTTCAGTGGTCATCATTCCACTTCATCCCTGTCCGTTCCAAACTCCCTCACTCTCACTCCTTTCCCCGACCCCCATATTTTCCAACGTCCTCACCCAAAGTCCCTCATCCCGTTCCACCCGCTCCGATTCTGCAGGCATGTGACTGAGGCCGGTTCAGCGACACTGGTCTTCAATGGACGAACTTGATTTTGGTTCAAGTGAACTGACTTTTTTTTTTTGCGTAGATCTGTGCTGCCGTTACTTGGGCATACTGTGTCGGGGTCATGCAACTATGGTGTAACTAAGAGTGTTGCTGTAATTAAGTGTTTAAATTTGTGTGTCTGGACCAGGATATTCCAAGTGCAACAATAGTAAAGAACTGAGCTGAATTATCTATGTCTCTGTTTTGTGTTGTCGGGGTGTGTGTTAGTCTGGGAAGGTGCAGGGGGTTTATGGGCAACCCCTTATGGGTTGTGACACTGTCACATTTGTATCTTGACAAGGCCTATCCTGTGAGTCATGTAATATTGTGTGTGCATGTGCGTGCGTGCGAGTTTAGACACAGTCTTCAGCACTTACACACACACAATTAAAAAAAAAAAAAAAAAAGCACAGCAGTCAACAATGTATGTGTTATTGATTTATTTTCAATTATAGCATATTTTCCAATATATCATATACCATGGACAAGTGGACATAACATACAGCAGACCAACATATCTTTTCAAAAAAACAAAACAAACGAAAGAGGGGTAGTACAATGTGCAGGCACCAAAACTCATCAACACAGAAAAACCAGCAGTCACAGATCTGCAGCATATCTCCCACACCCACTCTCCTGAATCAACCAGTCTGCCCACTAGGCTGTCTACATGAAGCTGAAATCCAGTACAAGTTCATCAACTACATGTACAAATGGCTGAAAAAAAACAAACCAAACCAACAATACCTGCACTGTTCAGAGACAGACTAGTGTTATGATATCCATTGGCATAAAGTTGCATTGCAAGCTGAGGAATGCTTTTTCCTTTTTAAATTGAGATTGTCCAGGATTTCACTGCCACCAAAACAAGTTGATCATGCATTTATTTGCTGTCTTTCTCTCTGCAGTCTACATATATATATATATGCTTTGGTCCACTAGACAGAACACGGAGAGAGCAAATACACACAGCCAGTCAATTTTGTTTTCCTTTTTGGCAGAACAAAGAAGTAAAGAGTCCACAGAGGGTAAGCATCCTGAAGGTGTCGTCTGCAGATGGAGGGAGACTGAAAGGAAAGCATCACTGACTTGTCCTCCAGGTGAGTTGCCAAACTTTCTACAGAACCCATGTTCATGATCCACACTGAACCACCGTGCCACACAGCTGCTGTCCATATCAGTCATCCAACACTAGCCTGCACATGCAATGTCATCTCAGCTAGACAGACCTTTTGTTTTCTTTCTTCCCCACCCGGAATATTTTGTATTTGTATTTCTTTTTATCACAACAGATTTCTCTGTGTGAAATTTGGGCTGCTCTCCCCAGGGAGAGCGCGTCGCTATACTACAGCGCCACCCATTTTTTTGTATTTTTTCCTGCGTGCAGTTTTATTTGTGGATTTTTCTACAGAATTTTGCCAGGAACAACCCTTTTGTTGCTGTGGGTTCTTTTACGTGCGCTAAGTGCATGCCGCACACGGGACCTCGGTTTATCGTCTCATCCGAATGACTAGCATCCAGACCACCACTCAAGGTCTTGTGGAGGGGGAGAAAATATCGGCGGCTGAGCTGTGATTCGAACCAGCGCACTCAGATTCTCTCTACCTTCCTAGGTGGACGCGTTACCTCTAGGCCATCACTCCACTGTGTGTGTGTATTTAAGAGATCCTTTCATCATTTCACAGTATAGAAAGATATAGACAATGATAAACCTACAGCTTATTCTTTCCATTATAACCCAAGAGGCATTTGTTTAAAAAAACATGGGGAGAGGGGGACACACCTTATTCTTTCTATCATAACCCAGGTATGTTTCTAAAAGGGGGAGGGAGGGGAGTTGGAAGGAAAAAACAAAAACTGACCAACAGTTCTCAGGCCAAGGCTGTCTACAGACTCAAGGAGGGGGCATGGTACACATTCACAACTGCTCCCACATGAACATGTCTCTGTGGCCATACACTTTTTGTCACTCAGCTGCACACCCATACAGCCCACATGACCATTCCTCCCAGCAAAACGCCTGGCTACCATTCAGTCAGGCAGAACTGGACAAGTGGTGTATATATATACATACTGTGGCTGAAAATATTCCACAAGAAACACAAACAGCAAAGACAAAATAACATGAAAAAATATTTTAGTGAAAGAGAAAAGAATTGGAAACAAAAACAAACATAACAAAAACTGAGATAGCTGAAAGAACTTTAAAACAAGAGAAATGCTATGTTCCCATAGAAATATTCATCTAATAATTGTTACCATCTTGCAGATTTATTCAGTAGTGTCTCCAGTCAAAAATTCAGATAAAAGCACTTGCCATTCATGTAAAATTACACATATCTTATATACGATTATATGGTAATATTTTTGAATACTCTGTCCAGCATACAAAGTTTGACTCTTCTCCCTTCCCAGTGTGAAGCCACTGCAGTGCTCTGCCTGTATCTTGCCTTCTTGGCAGAATGAAAAGAGTGGAATAAAACAGTTCATAATTTCACCAGCCTTCCTTTCTGTGATTTGTGTGTGTGATATGTTTGCCTCTGTGTGTGTGATATGTTTGCCTCTGTGTGTGTGGCTTGTCTGTGTGTGGCTTGTCTGTATGTGTGCGCGTCTTTTCTGTGTGTTATATTTGCCTCTGTGTGTGGCTTGTGTGTGTGTGGCTTGTCTGTGTGTATATGAGGCTTGTGTGTGTGTGTGTGTTATATTTGCCTTTGTGTGTGTGTGTATGAGGCTTGTGTGTGTGTATGAGGCTTGTGTGTGTGTGTGTCTTGTCTGTGTGTATGAGGCTTGTGTGTGTGGCTTGTATGTGTGTGGCTTGTCTCTGTGTGTGTGTGTGCACGATATGTTTGCCTGTGTGTGTGTGAGGCTTGTCTGTGTGTGTGTGTGATATGTTTTCCTGTGTGTGTATGAGGCTTGTGTGTGCAAGGCCTGTGTGTGGCTTTTCTGTGTGTGGCTTTTCTGTGTGTGTGTGCGCGTGGCTTTTCTGTGTGTGTGTTTGTGGTGTGTGTGTGTGGCTTTTGTGTGTGTGGCTTGTCTGAGTGTGTGTGAAGCTGTTCTGTGCGAGAGAGGCTTGCCTGCACTGAAGGCCATTGCCTGGCTGGCTACACACCAGACACACAGGAGAAACAAAGACTGAGTGCCACAACTCTCAGGTGGAACAGGATCAATGTCCCACCTTCCTCTCCCTTTTCATTTTTTTCTGTGTTGCTTGTTGCCCTACTGACCACACAAGGCCATATCAGGCCTGTAAGTATTGATCCCATAGAACAACATACCACAGATCCCTACATAACATAATAATATATCAGCCATGACAAACAGCAAAACAAATAAATATGCAAATAAAATGAATGAAATAGACAGATGAAAAAAACAAAAATACGACAAAAAAAGATTGCAAACATGGTACCGCACACCTTTCCATTTTTGAAAACAAAATAAAATCCCATATAAACTTCAGTCAGGGTGGATCATTATCGCATGAAAAATACACAACAGCTGTATGTGTGTGTGTGTGAAGACACAGTCCATACAGCTCCCCGTGTGGATACCATTTCCCCCCTGTGCACCAAGCGGCAGGGAATGACTGAGCAGACGGACACTGACGAAAGACCTCTGAGTGGTGAATCACACAACAGTCGTCACAAACCGCTAAAGACGGGAACGTTTAGCAAAACACTTGTACACAGGTCAGCGTTAAGTCACTGACATCCACTCTACTGTATGGCTGTTCATGCTAATGGCGATGGACTTTACATCCGCTACATTACACTACAGTATACATTCACTAACGAGATACATGCTGTACACATAATTTGAAAACCTTGTGCTGGAGCAAAGTTTGTTAATCGCATCTTTCTCATGACTACTCTATGCTGGGATTTTGTAGATAATGTGTTTGCTACCGATGTGGTTACTCACATGTAATACCTTGAGGTAAACAAAGACGTTGCTTTGTCACTGTTCAGCGACTTATCCTCCAGCAGCAGTGCAGCAAAGTATGTTGGAAACTAGGGCAGCATGATGGTGACCTGTCCAGTCATCTGACAGCCTGGTACATGATCCCCGGCACAAACACTGTGCACCCACTGCCAGAGGAGGGGTTGTGCAATGCAACGTTACTGCTTGGTCTCACTGTTCTGAAACGACTGCTTTCCGCTACACTTTTCACTTTCAATTCTCTTCCTCTTACTCCTCTGCTTTCCCATGTAGTCCTCTGAATTAGGCTGTCCAGCTTTGGTAACTTGTCCTCTGAATTAGGCTGTCCAGCTTTGGTAACTTTAAACCAACAATGAATGTTAACTTCACAATAAAATAATGAATGTATCAGTAAAGTGGAAGAATGTATATAATTATGTTTTTGTTGTTTTCTTTTTTTAAGAGCGAAGTGTCCCAAAAGTGTTTGTTCCACTGCAATCAGTAAGTACTGAAGGATCAGCTCCAGTTATTTCTCTTTTTAGGACAATGCACATCTGTGAGCTCTTGCCAGTCACTTGGGTCTGTCCATGCAAACCAGGGCTGTTGGAATGCCTGCAAGTTTGTCAGTGTCTGTCCACAATCATTTAGTAATAACTTATTTACATCGGTGATACAATACAGAATGGCATGTGACTACTTTACACAATGTGGTGTGTTTCCTGTGGAACAGAGGACAGTTTAAGTAGCTCAAGGAGGCGTCACTGCGTTTGGACAAATCCATATACGCTACACCAGATCTGCCAAGCAGATGCCTGACCAGCAGCGTAACCCAACGCACTTAGTCAGGCCTTGAGGACAGAACACAAACACTGTTGCATCTGCTGTTGAATTACTGGAGGACTTGAGTGTTTTCATTACCCATCATGTGTACGTGGTCAATGTCCTATTGCAAGAAGTCTGCTGAAAAAATGAACAGGCAGAGCTCACCAGCACTGGCCGCCTGAATTGTTTCAGTCTGGAGTTGTGTGCGGTTATCAGGTTTTTGATTATGTACCAGAGCATTTTGAAGAAACATTGCATCACCTCTGAGGCTGTGAATAAAATTATGAGCCTGCACTGCAGGTAAGTCTTCCGTCTCTCCATCCCGGCTGACATCAAGATAAATCTATGGAATGCAATGAGGGGCAATGTGTGTCCTATCTTCAGAAAGAGGCATGTCCTGACACGCCATCTCCAAGTGATTAAAATCTCCACCCAGGTTCACTCACACCATGCCCATCAACACCACTCATAACAGGGATACATCTTAAGTCTCAAATTCAGTGCACTTTCATGTCCTGCTTTTCATGACCTTAGTTACAATCTCTTTCATGCCTATTATAAATCTTTTTTCTTTTTAATTGTGTTAAAGTCTTTAGTGTCAATGGACACACTGATAGTGATATCTTTTGGATGGGGGCAGAGGGATATGTGGGAGTGAGAGTTGGGGAGGTTATGATGTTGGCCTCCAATTCTTGGAGAATGCTCAGACTGGTTGCACAGCTTTTAAAACCAATACTGTTGTCAACAGGAGGCTTTGCCTGCCATGCCCTGTGTGTCGAGCAGTGTTGATGTCATGTGTGACCTCCCTTCATGGACCTGAGGCACAGAGACTGAACACACACGTGACATAGGAAGTGAGCAGTGTGGGAGAATCACATGCCTTGAGTCAGCACCCAACGTGCGGCACCACAATAAAACATAGATACATGGACAGAAGGGCTAAGAACCCTTTCCAGAAAGTTGACACATACTGTATCTGTCTTGTTCCCCTTCTCCCTAAGAGGAAGAGACATGGAATGTTGAAAATATACAATGTTAAATAAATACCTGATGTCCACGTCATCAGAAACAAAGCGGAGGACACTCCCTCGAGTCACAACAGCTCACACACACTGAATCACAACACCTTTCAGAAAACTACAGCATACCATCAGTCCAAAAACCTGATCATCCCCATACCCATGTGTTCAGCTCTGACACATCCAAAAGGGTTTCCCACAGGGCATGCTCTCTCTCCCGTGGTGAATGACACAGACATGCACAAATGCTGTCTAAAATATCCTCAGCAGTCCTTGAATATCTACATGTGCACCAACTAGTCTCCAGAGAGAACGGGGCTTGGAAGCTGATCACAACCTATGCACAAGTCTATTGCCTAACAATCACAACACATGCAAAGCTGCTAATAGAAATCGACGTACGTGGCCAGACAATAAAATCTATGTACAGGTCTGCCACTTCCAAGGGCCTAAATCTGACTCTAAAATAACCTCTGAGTTGTAACAAACGTCCAATAAAAACATGTTTACAAAGAAATCCAGTAAGAAAAGTATCACAGATGAGTTTTGAAGCCAAGGGGGGGACAGCCATGAATATCATGTTGAGGTGACACCATCCACAGGAGAGAAGAGAGAGGCAGATTCGGGAGGTCCTATCCATGCACCAGTACACAGGCTGTCCCTGACCTCCAGCTGTCGGGGATGGGGGTCAAGTTCACCATGTGTGTAATGTCAACAGAACTTACAGCAAGTCATCTATGTGTTGAACAGTCAACAGAACCAACAGCACATCCACTGTGTGTATAATGTCAACAGAACTAACAGCACATCCACTGTGTGTATAATGTCAACAGAACTCATAGCACATCCACTTTGTGTGTAACGTCTACAGAACTCACACCTCTGGACACAATAAACACAAGGTCGTGGAAGCCATGCAGATCACTTCTGCCACCACACAACCATCAAGAATGAATGCCATTTCTACAATCACAGGCCTCGCCCAGATTCAGGTTGAAATGCTCTTGTTGTTCTTGATAAAAACCCACACATTATCAAACCAGTCACACACTTGTACTTACACATTCAATTTTTTAAGATACATCTTTTTATCAACATATGACAGTTCCTTACTGGTGAATTTCATCCCTGATATGTGCTGTAGCACAACCTGCTCCTGCTCCGATCAAAACCTGCAGAATCAACTGTACCCCAGCACTGGTGTGTTTTGCCACAGATGGCTTTCCTCATCACATGTACTGGTTCACTGCCACTAACATTCTCACACCTGTAACTGTCAACCACATAGAACCTATCTTTAACCAGCACGTTTTTTGTTGTTTTTTTTAAGTTCACCGACTTTTACTCATTTTGAGTTTAGAAAAAAAAGAAGTTTTCATTGCCTTACACCAGCACATACATTCAGAACTGGGCAAACATTTTAGTGATTTTTTTTTCCTCCTTGAAATTGATCAAAGACTTTTTTAAAAAATAGATCCCCCCCCCCCCCTCTTCCCCCCTCCTTAAAAATTCACTTTAGAATTCTGGAAATACACTGTTAAACAGCTGTAAAAACTTTATTTTTCTCTGGGAGTAAGTAGGGAAATGAGTGATATTTAAAATTACTCAAGGTGTATGCACTCAGATCAACACACAGAATGTTAGCGTGCATGTAGTTTTAGAAAGTGGACCGTCTGACAGTGCACAGGTGACCTTGACAGAGAGGCTGCAGCAGTCCATGTCTGTCAACACACGTCTGTCTTCCTGTCACACGTGAAGCACAATGTCACCGCACCTTTCCACCCGTCACTCTGAAGCATAATCTACCATCACCTATGGTTTCTTCCATCAAAACAGTTCTACACGACTACACACGACTAGAGCACACCCCACACAGGTGGCTCTGGGCACTTGACGGTCTTTGGCAAAGGGAGGCGATCCTCACCGCAATGTCTGGTCCCAGGGTCCTTCATCGTATGTCATCAGTCAGGTGAGGTTATCCCCCCTGTCTACAGCTACCCACACCGGGACATCACTTTTGGCCTTCGGCTTCAGACAAGGATGACTACCCAGCATGCGCACTGTAATGGAATCAAACAGACTGTAGTAGGTGTTGGCACTGGATTGAAGATGACAATCGTGGATTGTTTTATTAAAGTCTGGTCCAAACTGCGAGGAGGACACGTTCATTGAATTCAATGACCAAGTCTGGATCAAGACACTGCACAGCATACTCCCCTTACATCACTCACAACTGGGGAATACATGGTTCAGGGTCACTTTGATTGGTACTGGCACATTTTTTGCCACCCTTTAGCCAGCTGTGTTTCTGAGAAAGTATTCTGATAAAACACAAAACCAGTTTTCACTTGTGTGTGTAAGTCATGTCTGTTGTTGTCAACCGATTTTTTGTGGACAGCACCACCTGTTTCATGCTGCACACATGATGACATAACACTGAAAACTCCTCAGGGTTTTCACACAACTGGGTGCTCTGGCAGATACCTGTAAATGGCCATACCGACCAAAAAAGTTTCTCCTCGGCTATCTGGAGAATTTCTTGAGGATGCTTCGGCCCTTGTTCAACAGGCCGCCTTTCTTCTTGCGCTTCTCCTCCTCCACGGCAGGGCTATGTTCGCTGGGAGCGTCGAGGACTATGGCGCGCTCCACTGGGGGCGACAGTGACAGGCGATCTTTGCGTGACGTCTGGAAAAAAAACCAAACATTCACACATCCTAAATGTTATGCATGACATGACGACAAGCAGCCCTTCAATGAAACGATGACAATCTGCCCTTCAGGTTCACACCAATCATTCTCACACACACAGTGGTCAAAAGTATAAATCTAGGTAAAGTTTTATCATTTGAAAGAGATCTACAGTCAAAATCACTCTCTTGAAGACTGGTCAGCATTGTGATGTCTCGTAAGAGCAGGAAGTCTTCTGCATGGTGGCTGCTGTAGGGACATTTCCTAAAGAGAGGGCAGAAGTTTTAACCATTTGTTCCAGTCAAACAAATTTAGACCTTTAAATCCACCTCTTGGTGGTATGCACACCTGCACCAGCAACAGGTATCAAAACAAACAAAGAGGGAGATTCCAAAAGTGTGTCATCACAAAAGAAATATAACTAAATGATGTTTAAACTTTTTACTAATCTCAATAACATAGCTTGCTTCAAAGATATCGCATCTGCTTTACAACTTAATACTTTACATATGCAAAAACCACATCTGTATGATAAGTTCCTTGAAGGAACAAACTTTTTTGTGTTGGATATTTTAAAACAGACAGTAGACATGAATGAAAAAGGTCCAAACAGAAGTTCCTCAAAGTGACCCGTACTCTGGGGAACAGGGCAGACGATGCTGAAAGCCCAGTTTAGCTGACCAGTTTTCAGCGGAATGACTTAAAAATGTCATAAATCATTACTGATTACAGCCACAAAACATCTCAAACACTGGTAACTACTGAGAAGGTAACACATTGCTGCATACATTGAATATACATGAAAAAAACACCCAACAACAACAGAATAACTGAAAGAGAATGCACAGTTACAATGGACATAATATGTTCTAATAGGGGGCAAGAACATCAAGAATGAAAATTAAATAATAAATTCAAAACAAGATGTATGAGCTTTCTAAACTGCTTTCAATTAAAAATGTCATAATAAAGCTTTATTCAATTTCTAAACACTTACCCATCTAAACATCTAGTTTCAATCTACTTGGAGTGCTGACTACTCAGAAACCAGAGACATTTAACAAAAACTTTGGGAGGCAGTAACCAGTTACTTGTCCGTAAAACTAAGCCCTAAAGAGTGGCCTGCCATCCATGGTGGATCCACATCAGTGGTCAACGTAACACAGGAGAGGAGAGAGGTAAATGAAATCCATTCGTGTCGCTTGTAGCCCAGCTGACTGGAAAAAATGGGGCCTTTCAAAGCTGACCAGGAAATACGCAAACCAGAACAGTAACTGTTCAGAATAACAACATTTATCAACCACTGCAGTTTCAGTTTCTCACAAAGGTGTCACTGCGTTTGGACAAATCCATACACGCTACACCACATCTGCTAGGCACGTCTGTCCAGTGGCATACCACAACATGCTTAGTCAGGCCTTGAGTGCGTGCATGTATATATCTATTTCTGTGCCTATCAGAGTGGATTTCTTCTTCAGAATGTTCACCACACAACAGCGTTCTTATTGCCATGGGTTCTTTTACAGTGCGCAAAGAGCATGCTGCACACAGGACCTCCATTTATTATCTCATCCGAATGACAAGACGCTCAGTTTGATTTTCCAGTTCAACTTGGGAGTAAGGGTGAGAATGGGGTTTGAACTCCAACTCTCATGGACTCTGTACGGCCAGACCAGCGTCTTAACCATTCTGCCACATCAGAGGAAGAGTGGACTGCAAGTGACGGAGAGAAGCACGGAGGGCCCTCCTCCCTGTGTTTCAAAGCAGGGGGACATGGCATCTTGCATCCTCCCCTTCTGCCCACACACTGAGTTTGGAAAATGACTTGGTCATCAACTATATCCCATCCAGTAGCAGAAGGATCCACAGAACATGATCATGGCAAAATACCACAAAGCAGCACCACCCTTTTTTTCTTTCTTTTTTTCTGTTCGCAAGTGGAGCACCAAGGCACCAAAAGTGGGCACAAAACGCTACAGTGCAGACAATGAATATTACTGACTTCTCATCTTGACCCTCCGACAAGTAAGGCAGCAACTGACAATGAATACCAGGGGAGAGAACTAGCAATTGACAATGAATACGAGGGGAGAGAACTGGATGCGTTTGTGGTCATAGATGTTAATGGTTTGGGACTGCGTATGTTCACACACTAGTTTGAAATAGAGGGTTATAATAATACATTTTCTAATATCTAAAAATAATAACTAAATAACTAACTAAACAAATATGTAAAACATCCCCAAAAACATGCAACCCTGTTTTGCAAGTTTCTAAACAACCTAAGTCACACATTCAATCACAACAAAGTATTGGTTACTCCACATTTCAGCCCCCAAGGACGATAATACTGTCCCTTCAAGATAATTCACAAATGCATGCAAACTCAAAACCAAACAAACTCAAATCAAATCAAACCAAACCAAACCAAACCACACCACACCACACAGACCACAACGCACCAAACCAAACCATTGACACCACGATACAAACACCGGTAAGTTTACACTTCTCTGCTCTAGTTACCCACAGGAGCTACAGGAAGAGAGAGAATCAAACAGCCTACTACAGTACTGGATGAGCATACCCAAAGAGAAACAACCAATGCTCAATATATAATGGAGCAAATAAATAAGAAACAATGCACTTATCATCTTTCTAACAAGATCTAACCAAAGAGGAACAACCAATGCTCAATTTATAGTGGAGCGAATGAATCAAAATGCACTTAACTTTCTAACAAGATATAACCAAAGAGGAATAAACAATGCTCAATTTGTAGTGGAGCGAATGAATCAAAATGCACTTATCTTTCTAAAAAGATATAACTAAGGAGAAACAACCAATGCTCAATTTGTATTGAAGCTAATTAATCAACATGCACTTATCTTTCTGACAAGATATAACCAAAGAGGAACAACCAATGCTCAATACATACTGAAGCAAATATAACAAAATGCACGTATCTTTCTAACAAGATCTGACCAAAGAAGAACAAGCAATGCTCAATATAATATACCAGAACATATAAATCAAAATGGCACTTATCTTTCCAACAAGATCTAAAAAGGAAAGTCAGTTTTATTAGAATTAATTATGTCAGCAGTTCTGGGTTCTGAGAAATAAAACTGACAAATGTTATTGTCATTGCTCTCTTTTTGGGGGGTGGGGGGTAAGATATCTTAACGAATATAAAACAAGGAATGGGGGAAAAAAACATTCAATAGTCAAGTTGGCCAAGTTGCGTTTCTCTGACGATGAAAGAGTGGGGTGATGGGAAGGTAGGGAGTAAACGAGAGCAACAGGTTGTCAAACAAGTTTTTGTTTAATGTCCAACTGAATCCCTTCTACAAAATCAGTGAAACAGAAGCTGTGGCAGAGTTACGGTTCTTGTAACACAGACAAGCATAACGCCTGTGTTGAAACGACACTGAAAAATGGATGTACTGATCCCAGCTTGTTGGGTCAAAATTGTGGATGAACAAGAAAAAGAAATTTTGGTATTTACTAGTCTGTCTTTTCTACCAATCATTCACTGTATCATGACAAAATAAATGTAACATTTACTGTATCATAAATCATAATTCATCCCTTTAATGCTAAATGTCACAGTTACCTGTCACAAACAAAGCAATCACTAGATAAAAAAAAAAAGTCCACCCACTTGTCACAAGATCCACACCACACAGAGAACAGAACCAGAACTTAGTCCAAGTGTGCACAAAACCAACAGCCGGGTCAGGTTAACTGGTAAACTTCAACTGTGTCCCTGGTGATACTGACTGTACCATCATGCAGCACTCAGTCAATTTATGACAATCCACAAACGTCTATCATGCAGACTCTTTAACTTTTTTTCATTCGTGTCTGCAGATTAAATAATTCCTTCTGTATATTTTTTTTTCTTCTTCTGCAAAATCTCCATGCTTAAAAACATTATAAGTAGGTCAGCAAGTCATTCTGACAGACTGTTAATGTTTACAGCATGTTTATCCACATAAATGCAAAAGCAAACATCATTTATTTTTTAGCTTGCAATTTGACAACCCCTATCAATAATTTTCATGCTTGCAATCTGACAATCAACGAGGGTGTCAAAACAGATGCACACTTATAAAAAAGAATTGTTTTCCAAACTGTGGCGAAGCTGGCTGATTAACCTGACCAGGCTGGACAAACTGAAGAGGCAAGAGAACGACGCACAGGTCACAGTGCACACTGACTGGCAACAGAGGAGGCTAGAGAAGGTTGCTATGGAAACCAAAACACAGGGACCACCACGCCAGACCGCTTCACTCCATCTTACCAGGCCTAGCTGAGGGCACGCAGAGTTCTGGCTAAATGATCAAGTCAGTTAGAACTCAAAGGTGATATCAACTTTCAAAAAGAAACAGAAAAAAAGTGAGATCTAAGCCAACTGTCTGGTGCACTCAGGCATGCACAAACCACTGAAAATCAGTCATAACACAGGGCAACAAAACTCAAGTCGGAAATCTGCAACTAAGTTCTTGACTGATTCCAAGAAATTAACTGTAACTCTAAGTGCTTAGGCTGAAGACACTGAATGGTCACAAGGATGCTATTCCCCACTGATATTTCAAATGTACATACACACACACATACACACACTCACACACACATGCACACACGTTCACACTCTTACCAAATGACAGTAACAGAAAATCAAAATGGAGACAAACATGTGCTGACAAACTGATGAAAACTATGATGGAAGATAATGACCAAACAGTAAAAGTCCAATAACAATGTAGGATTTTTGCAGGACGCACACAAACACAGAGACATGCAGTCACATTCACTCTTCAGCTGGACACTGGTCAGGCATCTGCCTAGCAGATGTATTTGTATTTGTATTGCTTTTTATCACTACAGATTTCTCTGTGTGAAATTCGGGCTGCTCTCCTTATGGAGTGCGCGTCGATATACTACAGTGCCACCCATTCTTTTTGTATTTTTTCCTGAGTGCAGTTTTATTTGTCTTGTCCTATCGAAGTGGATTTTTCTTCACAATTTTGCCAGGAACAACCCTTTTGTTGCCGTGGGTTTTTTTTTACGTGCGTGAAGTGCATGCTGCACACGGGACCTCGGTTTATCGTCTCATCCAAATGACTAGCGCCCAGACCACCACTCAAGGTCTAGTGGAGGAGGAGAAAATATCGGCGGCTGAGCCGTGATTCGAACCAGCGCGCTCAGATTCTCTCGCTTCCTAGTTGGACGCGTTACCTCTAGGCCATCACTCCACTGTGATGTGGTGTAGCATATATGGATTTGTCTGAATGCAATGCCGCTTCCTTGAGAAACAAACTGTTGGATCAGGACAACTTCTGCCAATGCCTGGTATGCATTCCTTGTAACAGGAGCCAGGTCCTTTATCAGGAACTGACACTGGAGTCCAGCCATGTCACCCCCAATGGTTTCCAGGGACACAGAGCGGTGTGTGATAATTCCTCCCGTGATGTCCTCCAGTCGTATCATCTCCATGGTGGTGATTGTCAATGCTATTGATATCATCAGCAATTCTGTGGTTGGTGCTGGAAGGAATGTGTCAGGCTCTGCATGTAGTCTCTTTCATGCCACATGTATCTTGCACACAAGTGGTGGTGCCGTTTCCAGTTACGTTTTGAAAACTGTATCAAAATCCCATCTTCTCTTCCTTGGCAGTCACTGTGTCCTAGTCCATCACCTCTCTCAGAGCCAAGGGATGCTTCTCTCAATGTTGACTGCAGGCCTGATTCTGGTCCACAACTACATGACGCAGAACGAGGCCTTTGTGTTGGTCTGCGATTTCAATGCCTGATATTTTACCTGTCACCTTTATATCAGCCAACATGTCAACATTTTCTCTGTACAGTATCTTTTTTGTTACCAGAAACAGCTGGTCCATGTCTCAGTGTTGTGCTGACAATGCTGTCATACTGACAAGGTAGTGATGCTGTACTGTCAAACACATATCTAGCATGATGTGGGTTCTTCTTCTTCTTCTTCTGCGTTCGTGGGCTGCAACTCCCACGTTCACTCGTATATACGCGAGTGGGCTTTTACGTGTATGACCGTTTTTAACCCGCCATGTAGGCAGCCATACTCCGCTTTCGGGGGTGTGCATGCTGGGTATGTTCTTGTTTCCATAACCCACCGAACGCTGACATGGATTACAGGATCTTTAACGTGCGTACTTGATCTTCTGCTTGCGTATACACACAAAGGGGGTTCAGGCACTGGCAGGTCTGCACATATGTTGACCTGGGAGATCGGAAAAATCTCCACCCTTTACCCACCAGGTGCCGTCACCGTGATTCGAACCCGGGACCTTCAGATTGAAAGTCCAACGCTTTAACCATTCGGCTATTGCGCCCGTCGATGTGGGTTCATTCTGCTGACAATGCTGTCATACTGACAAGGTAATGATGCTGTACTGTCAAACACATATCTAGCATGATGTGGCTTCATTCTGCTGACAATGCTGTCATACTGACAAGGTAATGATGCTGTACTGTCAAACACATATCTAGCATGATGTGGCTTCATTCTGCTGACAATGCTGTCATACTGACAAGGTGATGATGCTGTACTGTCAAACACATATCTAGCATGATGTGGCTTCATTCTTGGAGCTGGTTATTTCATGGTACTTCAGCCTGGAGGCTTTGATGAAAGTGCAGCTGACAGATAACCAAAATTCAACTGCGTGTTTAAGAATTCTGAAGAACCGGTTAATTTACATTGTCTGACAGCTG
>NC_134904.1:40346647-40384147 GCF_041734735.1 Babylonia areolata | reverse complement strand
AAACTCATGACCAAGGATAGGCACTTAATAACAATAATAATAATGATGATGATGATAATAACCTCATGACCAAGGATAGGCTCTTTATAAGTATCAATAATAATAATAATAAGAAGAAAACAGAAGAAGAAGATTAATAATAACCTCATAACCAAGTATAGGCACTATATAAGTATCAATAATAACAATAACAATAATAATGGATACTTTCTGAGCCATTTCCTCCCATAAAGGGAGCTCAATGCGCTTTGCAATAAACATAAAACACACATACATACACACACACATACACAACTTACAAAAAGGAAAAAGAAAAAAAGATTTTAACACACAAAAGCATAAAACAGATTCAAAGACTACGCATTACATTACATACATTTACACAACCAAGGATAGGCACTATATAAGTATCAACAGTGATACTAAATACATCGTGACCCCTGATGATGACAGGCACTTTACAATTATCAACGATAATAACAACAATCACCTCAGAATCCACGTTGGGCGACAACTCCTGCGGGTCATAGTCGTACAAGGCCACCATGCGACGTGCGGGGCCCGGGGCGGGTCGAGGGGCGACCCCGTTGGGCGTCAGGTGACCGTCGCTTTTCACCTTGCCCTCTACACTCCACCATGCGCCAGAGCCAGCCATACAGATACAGACACGCTCGTACAATTTCTCATGCAAGATAACAGATAAAAGTGTTTCTTGATGCAAAAATGATGCAAGTGTTCCTGAGTATCTCCCTCTCATGCAGAAACAATAAACATGTTCTCGAGTCTCTTGCGCAAAATGAGGAGGTGTTCTGGAATTTCTGTCATGCAAAATGATATAATTTCTGGAGGTTTTTTTTTTTTTTTTTTAATGCAAAATTATAATGTTCTCTCTCATGCAAACTAATGCCGTGTTCTCAAGTTGCTTGTGCAAAACAAAGTGTTCTTGAATTTCTGTCATGCAAAATGATATAGTGTTCTGGAGTCTTTATGCAATTGATAGTGTTTTCAAGTCTCTCTCATGCAAAATTAGAAACTGTTTTTGGGTTTCTTTCATGCAAAACAATGTTTTCTAGAGTATCTCATGCAAAATGATGCAGTGTTCTTGTATCTTTTTAAAAATTTATTTATTTATCTATTTTTTACAGCAAAATGATGGTGTTCTTGAGTCTCTTTCATGCAAAATAATAAATCATCATCAAGTCTCTCTCAAAACAAAGTGTTCTGGAGTCTCTCTAATGCAAAATGATACAGTGTTCTTAAGTCTCTAGTATGCAAACAACAACAACAACAAAAAAAACCAAAAAAAAACGTTCTTCAGTTTCTTATGCAAAAAATACAAAGTTCTTAAGTCTCTCTCATGCAAAAAATATAATATTCCTGATGCTCTCTTATGCAAAGGTTACAATGTTCTTGATTCTCTCTTATGCAAAAAAAAAACCACAACAACAGAAAAAACAAACAAACACACAAAAACAAACAATATTCTTGAGTCTCTCTCATGCAAAATAACAATGTTCTTGAGTCTCTCTCATGCAGAATAACAATGTTCTTGAGTACCTCCAATGCATAATAATGAAGGGTTCATGAGTCTCTCTCATGCAGAATACTGAAGTGTCCCAGAAGTCCCTCCCATTTCTAAACATGAAACAAACACACTGGCCACTATGGAACCAGCTTCTGCTATACCAGGAGAGACATTTGATACTGGAGTCTTAACTGGAGGTATTGGCAGTGTTTGGAGAAAATGAGACCTGTTACAGTGTTGGTGTATGCTTTTCTATCATTATCATCATTTTTTTTTTTAAACTGACCACTGTTGACCCACTTTCACATGAACAAACACAGACAAGCACACATACCCACACCCACAACAAACAATTTTCCTTTAAGTTTTGACAAAGGTTACCACTGTAGGCTGATGAATTCACAAACATGATACACCTGTGAAATACGAGGTCCAAAAAGAGGAAAATGAAGATTCATGAAAAATAAAATTACATCAATTCATAAGTGTTTGCATAAATGCAGTATATGCACAAGCACACGCAGAAACAAACATGTAAGAACACAAAACACACAGGCATGCACACACACACACACACACACACACGCGACACACCTCCCTCAAATCAACCCCATCCTACCTGTCGAGCTGCTTTGCTGAGCATTGGTCTGGTTCTCCTTCAGTAACTGTTCCACCAGCTCCGGGTCATCAATGTGGATCTCAGACACCATGTTACAGGGGATGTAACCCTCCCGCCCGTCAGCCTCCCCCCGAAAGAAGCCGTCGGCATCTTTGTCTCCATACACCTTCAGGATCTGGCCCTCCCTGAAGGGCAGCTCTTCGTCCACACAGTCCACGTTGGGTGACATTGTGATGGGGTCATAGTCAAACAAGGCAATGAACAACCGCACAGTGGAATCGTCAATCATCGGCGTCATCTCTTCCGTTATTGAGTCCCTGTCGTTCGCCTCCTCGGATTCTAAGGGAGTGCGACGGGCGGGTTTCGGGGGCGCGCTCTCTGAAGCAGAGTGTCTGCCTTCGTGGATGCGATCGTCTTTGGCTTTATGAGATGGTGAGCTGTGTGCTGAGCCGTGTCCCTGCCCTGAGCCTGGGCGCTGCGTGACGTTCCAGGAATCTCTGGGTTTCCCACCGCCGTAAGAGTCCGGCATCACCCCACGTTGCTTCCCTTGCTCCACGCTGCGGAAGGCGGAAGGTTCGTCCCCCGAGGAGCGGTAACGCTGGGAAATGGGGTCGTGGGCCGGCATGGGTTTGTCGCCTCCCTCCTCCACGGATCTCTGCCGAGGCTGCTGCTGTCGCTTGACGGCGCTGTCTGCACTGTCTGCTGGTGGCGTGGGACGATGGTGGCTTCCATCCGCATCCTCCTCGAAGGACCCCCCTCGCTCCGTGCTGCTGTCACGGGTGATCTCTGTCCAACAGGGCACGGAGCAATGGTCACTGTAGTGACGGAGGGGCATCACTTCTTGTGGACAACACAACACACAGGGGTCAGAGAAGACAGCAAGGTGAAGACTGACAAGCAAAGACAGAGGGGGGGGGGGGAGATAACAATAATAATGTTTTATTCTATTCAAGAAAGACCAATGCCCCATTTCGAAGGGTGCACATACATTAGACTTAACTAATGATGCGCACAAAAATATCATACATGTAATTTATTAATGCTGCCAGAGACAGACAGACAGAGACAGAGTGAAAGAGAATGACAGAGAGACAGAGACACAGAGGGAGAGACACCCAGAGATAAAGACATAGGGAAGCATACAAACAGACAGACAGAGACAGAAAGAGAGGCAAGAGAATTCAAATAAGAAGACAACAACACCCACAACAACACCCACACCCACAACACACACACACACACACACAAACATGCACACACACACACAAACACACACACACACACAGAGTTCATTCACCTAAACACCCCCAACCTCCACCCCCCTCACCAATGGCTGGCACGATCATGGGCGTGGTCAGCAAGCCATCTTTCTGGGACGGGTCTGGTTTCTGACCATGGAACTGTTTCACACCAAACACCGCTTCCTTGTCTCCCCCTGACGCCGGGCCCACAGAGGGAGACACCTTGCGAGGCGCCGGCTTTGGAGACTTTCGGGCCTTCTCCACCTGTGCACCACGCCAGTCACCACTTAGTATGGATCCACTAAAACGTTCTTGGCACGCCTAACCTCCCACCCCCCAAAACAGAAAAAATCCAAACACAGACATTCTTTCCTTTGCTAAACACGAAAACACTATCTTTAAAAAGCATGTAATACTTTCTTCACCAGCCCATGGCTACTTGTAGACAGAATTCAGAACTCAGAAAATGGAGTATGGCTGCCTACATGGCAGGGTAAAAACGGTCATATACATAAAAGCCCACTCGTGTACATATGAGTGAATGTGGGAGTTGCAGTCCACAATCGACGAAGAAGAAGAAGAACTCTGAACTCAAAATAATTTTATTCACAGATCAAGATTTCAGGCACGGCCTATTTTACTTAATCTATCCTTGAACAGATCTTTGGAGCACACGACATCACATGCACTACTTTGTGGGAAGGTCAGCCATACTGTTGTCATAGCCCTGTCCATGTGTGCAGTAAGCCAAAGGATAGATCTTGTCTCCTTAGTAGTAGTAGTAGTAGTGGTTGTAGTTGTAAAGGGAGGGGCTCAACCCTACGTCCTGTGGCTCATACACATCCCATTTATCAAAATGCTTTCGTTTACTGGGTTTGCAAATTGCACAGGCGCATTCTATCAGACTGCAGATCAACCAACAATGTCAAAAAGTGTTTTGCTAAAACTTTTGATTGTGTCCAGGAGGTTTTTTATGGTTGTGGTTGATGGTGCTGTTTTAAATCCAGGTGGCAGTGTGTTTCAGAAGTTAGCGACTAATGGTTATGTGTACTGAAATGTTGAACATGTGTACTTTTCTCTTTCGGTTCATCAGCTTATCATTTACAGATAATGAAAAGAACGATTCAAAGCAAATGATTATCTTCTACTTTGTAGAATATTTCGAAGGTCTCAAGAAGATCTTTGATTTCGATAAGAGGCGCCCAACATTTCAGACCATAGGTTTAGCACCTGAAGACAGACCTATGGTCTGAAACCTGGACACCTCCAATCAAAAGTCTTATTTTACAACCTACAGTTTTTTTTTTATAAACTTTCTCTGTTTGTAGCATTCACATACAGTCTAATTTCGTTCATCTGTTTCCGTGCAGTTCATTAAGACAGCCAGATGTCACAAAAGGTCCCTATTTATCAACATGTTTCCCTACTGTTCTTTGTGCTTCCCCCTCTGTCACATTGCTCTGTTGGACAGATCACATCTTGGAGAAAATAAACATGGGAATGCTTCTTCTTCTGCGGTCACTCGTATACACACGAGTGGGCTTTTACGTGTATGACCATTTTTACCCCGCCATGTAGGCAGCCATACTCCGTTTTCGGGGGTGTGCATGCTGGGTATGTTCTTGTTTCCATAACCCACCGAACGCTGACATGGATTACAGGATCTTTAACGTGCGTATTTGATCTTCTGCTTGCATATACACACGAAGGGGGTTCAGGCACTAGCAGGTCTGCACATATGTTGACCTGGGAGATCGTAAAAATCTCCACCCTTTACCGACCAGGCGCCATCACCGTGATTCGAACCCGGGACCCTCAGATTGACAGTCCAACGCTTTAACCACTCGGCTATTGCGATGGGAATGCATCAAGCATGCATGTCTGCAGGCCAAGTCACTTGAAACAACAGACCACTGTTCACCACCACCACGGCTGCTGCAACTTGATCACATGATGTCATCGCTCAAACCCAACTCAAAGCCTGCAGTATAGTCTCCACCATGGGCTGTTGAGCTCAGTACTACAGCAAAAACAAAACAAAGCAAAAAAAAAAAAAAAAGAAGGAAAAAAAAAAAGGTTCAAAGTTCTTCATTTGTCGGACAGTATTCTGCCAAATGCGATGAATTACTAATCCCATTCACAATTCTTTTTGCATAAAAACAATACATCCAACACGGCTAAACTGACTGCTGTGCAATCTTTTATATGAGAAAACTGAGAGAGACAGAAAAACAGCAACAATATGTAGCTACATGTATCATTAAAAAAAGAAAAGAAAAAAAAAGAGAGTAACAAAGAAAACGATGTAAATGGACTCATGAGTCAAAGACTTTCACAAAATGCTAACAAAATACACATGATCATTTCCTTCGACTCAGTTTGAAAACCTCCAATTTAGGGTGAAGTTTCACAACACAATTTAAAAAAAGCAAAACAGTCAGGACTGCAAGATGGAACATGAACTCGGCACTGTAATGTTGTAGCAGACACCAGCAAACCAAAGCAAAACACAAAATACAACAAGGAACATGCCAAACACAGGAGCTGAGGAGGAAGAAAGGATGACCCCCCCCCCCCCCCCCCCCCCCCAAAAAAAAAAGAGATAAAACAAGGAGAAAAAACCCCACCAAGGAAGGAAGGAAAGATTTCAAAAGAAAGACAGAAAGAAAAGGATGGGGAGGGGAGGGGAAGGGAAAGGGTTTCACACAAAACACAAACCAAATATAAAGAGAAACAAACATCATAAAGCACACATCAGATTTACCCTCGTCTGTCTGTCTCCCCACCCCTCGGAAAGAGAGAGAGACAGAGACAGAGAGAGAGAGAGAGAGAGAGAAACGAACATGACCAGAGGAAGCAATTTACAATGGACCTGTCCAACCATACACAGAAACTGCAATGATTTTCTGAGACAATGTTGTATATGTATCATGTCAAGTATGCAAATACATATTTCCACATGAGGGTGTTTTTTTTTTGGGTTTTTTTGTTTGTTTGGTTTTTTTTGGTTTTTTTTTTATTTTTTATTTTTTTTTTTTATTTTTTTTTTACTATTTGTTAAATAACATTTTGTGACCTAGTATTTGAGATGTAACATTTGTTAATTGTTCCGGGGGTACTTCTGGTGTATAGCTGCCGTGCTTTATTTGGGATCATTAGTAATTGAAAGCTGAACACTGAAATGCATATGTCCTTTGCGGTAAGACATTCATGGTATGAAATTGAAAGGTAATGTTAGTGATGCAAAGTATTCAACGTGTAGAATCTGATAATCGTGTCTGAATATGTCACATTTATGATAAAACAGCTGCATGATATCTTCTAAATACAAAATGGAGATTGCTTTTTATGACTGTAAATTTCAGAGACCTTTTCAATGCACTTTCTTAAAAAAAAAAAGAAAAAAAAGTAACATTTGAAAACTGTTTTCACAAAGTATTACTGCTACATCACCATTCAAAGTTAACATTTAAAATGTAGAGATATGCATGGAATTTAAAAATTACAAATGGACACTGAGTGTCCACATATGTTGATAATTACTGAAGATGTCAGATCTATGAGGTATAAGTACACCCAGTGCACTCACCACCTGTGTTTCTGGTGACCATTTCAGATCTAAAACTAAGCAGGCTGAATTTGTCTTGGAAGATTTGTGGTCAAGGTTTAAAACAGAAAAAAGACATCTGATTCATGTCACTGCAATGATCCATAATTGTGGAACACTTGTGGGAACCAGAAGCTACCTTTGTGTGTGTGTGTGTGTGTGTGTGTGTGTGTGTGTGTGTGTGTGTGTGTGTGTGTGTGTGTGTGTGTGTGTAAATACAAGATCTGTGATCTGGGCTGTAACATGGTAAATCAAATACCAAAAGTATACATTTGTGAAGTGATATCTGCTGTCTTAAGTCCAAAACATATAAATAGAAAAAATATAACAAGTGATGTTGCTTTGACTTTATAAGCCCCTAAATTAAGGTCTTGATTTTTAACACTAAAATATGTAAAAGTATAAACTGAGCTGAAAATGCATCTAATATTGAATATGTCACATTCATGACCTGCAGTAGCAATATGAAATTAATTATCTTGAGCACTAAATAAAATAATTGGTCTGGAATGTGTCTGTCCAATATTTGAAATGTATCTGAAAAGGGAATAAGTAAAAGTTAAGATCTGATACTGAGAACATCACACTTGCGATGTTTTGGAAGGTGTGCTAAAAAAAAAAAAAAAAAAAAAAAAAAGAGCATCACTAAGAAGAGATTGTACTTTCAGCAACAAAAGAAAGCAATACGTATCATGCACTAAACAAAATGCATACACCTATAATGTTAATGACTGAAATTCTATCTTGCCCTACATTCACACACACAGCTCAGAGAGAGAGAGAGAGAGGGGGGGGGGGGGGGGGCACAGAAAGAGACCAAGAGAAGTGAAAACTGAACATTAATCTCATGAATAAAACAAAATGTTTGTCTTACTCTGTCATTGTCCAATACACAACCATTCTTAAGTTAATTAGATCTATTAAAAGAGATTGACGAAGAAAAAAAAAACATGGGGAAGAGGGGTTGAAGAAAGACAGCTGAACCAGACCCTACCGTTTTCTTTAAAAACAAAAGAGGTAACTAATGTTATCACAGTCATATGACAACATTTGAATTTGTTATTCTCAAAACTTAGCATTTTCATCCGACATACTGATTAATAGCAAGCCATTCTATCTTTTTTTTTTTTACTTCAAATAAAAACTGCTTAATATCAAAGTTAAAAAGAAAAAAAAAATTACAGTGAACAAAATACACGAATACATGTTCATGTTAGAAAAGCACAAACATGCTTCTACCATCTTCCTTGTACCAGTCACTACAAAATATGTCTGACCCCCCCCCCCCCCCTTAACCACCCCAACCCCCATGCCCCCCCCCAAAAAAAAACAACAACACAAACCCATGTGATGTAACAAGACTGAAACTGTGCCTTGCAGAATTCTGAAACAAGTCTGTGTGAATGTACGGGTCAGATTTCATCCAGACCATCCATACCATCAAAACAACTTACAACTGAAAAAAAAAAAGAATTTTGCCTGCATGGGATTTTTCTATGGACAGCCCAGCATTGTTCAGTCATTGTATCTGCCCTAGTGGGGGGGCGTGGGGGTGGGTGGGTGGGGGGCTGAACAGAAACTGAAGGATAAAATAATGGGGGGAAAGATGGGGGGGGGGGGACGGGGAAGGTGGAGGGAGAGAGGGGAGGGGGTGTCAGGAGGTTGGGGGGGTGGGGGTAGATCATGTGGGGGGGTAGATATGGACGAATGGTTTGACATCAGTGGAGGACAGTTTACCAAACATGAATTTGATTCGAGACAATTGCGTTACTGAAACTGAAATCACCTCCGCCCTGTTTGAGTCAGTATCTAAAGAGTCAATTCATCTAAAAAGTTATATTTTTTCTTGCTCAAATATAACCACAAAATATAGCCATTTACATTAGTGAACATGAACAGTGCTGAAAACATCCTTCAGAATCAGCATTACCTGATCTTGAAATAAAGCAAAGTAATTAGCCAACATACATGCTCTTGAAAAGGTTAGATTAGTACATTTCAAGCAAATGTATACAGGCAGTATAATTTGTGTTAGTTATGATATACATTGTGTTTATGATATTGTGTTATGTGCAAATACATTTTTTTTTCTTCTGAATACCAGCTAAAAATTGTTTTACCATTTTGATCTTAAAACCTATACAAATAATGACATGGAATGTTATTTTGCAGGCGTTCTCTCTGGAAAAAAAAAGTGCATTTTTCAAGTTGGAATTTCGGTGTCTAAGGTTGAAAGAAATTATGTTATAATAATGAAAATATATTGACAGTTTAGATTTCTTTGTACGGATGTTACAAATTGCACAGTATTATTTGTTAGGTATCAGAACACTATTTTATGCAACAGAATATAAAAAATATCACAAACACACACACACACATAAAAAAAACCCACTAAAAATACCAAAGTAAAGTACAACAATGCTTTGAAATTGAGTCTACAAATATGATTCTGGTACTGGTTGGTACGGTGAAAGTAACAGGCTAGGACTATCTAAATTCAGTAATTAAAACATCTGTGCATTTTCCTCGTTTTTCGTGTGTACATGTCATTATTGCTCTGCGTGCGCCCAGAACTGGTTGATACACCAATGTTTTGTTTATCAGACTGATGCTTTGCCCTGATGAAATTAAATCAAAGTGCATGCACACATGTGCATGTGTGTGTGTGTGTGCATGTGTGCATGCACACATGTACATGTATGTGTGTGTGTGTGTGTGTGTGTGTGTGCGAGCGTGTGTGTGCTCATGCAGAGCTGTTGGTTCCTCAGTACAACTTTTAAGTAAATAAAAAACTGAAACATGACAAAACACAATTTTTTTGTATGGTATGAATTTCAAAGCCAGGATACACTGTATGTCTTAAAAAACAACAACAACAAAACAAAACAAACAACAACCCAATATTAATCCATGGCTATGGTTAAAAGTAAAAACCACACACTCAAAACTGCAACTAAACAAGAAAAGCTACAAATAAAAAAAACAAAAACAAAAACAAAAAAAAGGGAAGAAGGGTTGGGAGAGGGGGTGGGGTGGGAGCTGAGCCTCCTACATATATCATCATAGACAAAACAGCACCAAAAAAAAACAAAAATAGTTAACAAAAATGAACCAATCAAATAGCAAGAAGAGAAAAAAAAAAAAAAATCAAGGAGCTGCCCGGTTGTCACCTGACTCGGCAAGTTAGCCACTGAGGAATCTCCATTCTGATTGGAATCGTCTCCACCCAACTCTTCCTCCACCTCCAGAATGTCTGACAGCTCTGAACTGCTAGTTTCTGCGAATGGCTCGGCTATTTGTGTCTCAATTTCTGGGCTCTGAGATGCAATCAATAAAAATCAAAGTTGGCAATAAACAACAAAATGATGTCAATTAAATTAAAACAGAACAAGCCATCTACAAATTAAAAGGCAAATATCTAAGAAAATTTTTGTGGCTGTAAAAGTACTTTCTCCTACTACCAAAATCACCAAGCACTGAAGTACTGCTCTTAGTAAACACACACACACACACACACACACGAACAAATACACAAAACAAATATAAAGCTTTAAAACAAGATAAAATCTGACACAAGAAATGTACGACAACACTACAATTACTCAAAGAGTCCAGAAACGATGCTGATTTAGAACATCAGCAAAAAGCACACAAAATATGCAAACACTCTGTGCACAGTGAAACACACAATGTATTATACAACACACGGACTCAGAGACCCAAAACAGAAATCAAAATAGCAATTGTGTAAAAATACCACGATCAGCAGCATTATATAACTAAGACAAAAACAAAAAACAAAAAAAAACTACAACTAAAAAACAAACAAATTAAGTTCTACCAGTCAAGCCTGAACTTAAAGGGATTCTGGTGAAGCCGTGACAGACAGATCAAGAATGAAGTTCCAGAATCTGAATGAAAAGCGGTCTACAAGCCGAGACCAGTGTTGCTGTGTCTTCTATTGCCATGTCAGTGGGGTTTAAATTTTTTAATTTTTTTTTATAAATATAAATATTTTTGATCAAATCCAGCTTTTGCCATGAACAACCGTATCCATGTCTCAATGTTATTACCACACCATACTTCCCATGAATCAAGTGTGGTCAATCATCATGCAGTTATTTTTGTTTCCTTGTTACACGATGATGATCAAGGTTTTTAAATGCAAGCTTTTAGTTAACTTTATTCAGAACTCCGAAGAGAGAGAGAGAGAGGGAGGAAGAGAGAGAGAGAGAGAGAGAGAGCCAAACTTGGAATCAAGTGTGGTTGATTATTATGCAGTTATTTTCATTTTCTTGTTGGATGATGTTCAAGAAGTGCATGATTTTAGTGAACTTTTATTCAGAGCTTCAGAGACAGACAGAGCCAGTCCTGCCAGTTTGGTTTTATCTGTGAGCTCAGTGCTGGTTTCCCTGAAGAAGAGACAACCAGTGATCATGCAGCGAGTACCCATGACCACAGTGGATGGGATGATTCTCGGCTGGTCAAAACGTTACAGGTCCTAAAGCCTTTCTGCAGCCACGGGGGGCAGTGAATTCATATCCACTGTGTCTAGGGCTTGGTACAGGAAGGCAGTGAATTCATGTCCACTGTGTCTAGGGCTTGGTACAGGAAGGCAGTGAATTCATATCCACTGTGTCTAGGGCTTGGGACAGGAAGGCAGTGAATTCATGTCCACTGTGTCTAGGGCTTGGCACAGGAAGGCAGTGAATTCATGTCCACTGTGTCTAGGGCTTGGTACAGGAAGGCAGTGAATTCATATCCACTGTGTCTAGGGCTTGGTACAGGAAGGCAGTGAATTCATATCCACTGTGTCTAGGGCTTGGTACAGGAAGGCAGTGAATTCGTATCCACTGTGTCTAGGGCTTGGTACAGGAAGGCAGTGAATTCATCTCCACTGTGTTTAGGGCTTGGTACAGGAAGACAGTGAATTCATATCCACTGTGTCTAGGGCTTGGTACAGGAAGACAGTGAATTCATATCCACTGTGTCTAGGGCTTCACATAGGAAGGCAGTGAATTCATATCCACTGTGTCTAGGGCTTGGCATAGGAAGGCAGTGAATTCATATCCACTGTGTCTAGGGCTTGGCATAGGAAGGCAGTGAATTCATATCCACTGTATCTAGGGTTTGGCACAGGAAGGCAGTGAATTCATATCCACTCTGTCTAGGGCTTGGCATAGGAAGGCAGTGAATTCATATCCACTGTGTCTAGGGCTGGGCACAGGAAGGCAGTGAATTCATATCCACTGTGTCTAGGGCTGGGCACAGGAAGGCAGTGAATTCATATCCACTGTGTCTAGGGCTGGGCATAGGAAGGCAGTGAATTCATATCCACTGTGTCTAGCGCTTGGTATAGGAAGGCAGTGAATTCATATCCACTGTGTCTAGGGCTGTGCATAGGAAGGCAGTGAATTCATATCCACTGTGTCTAGGGCTTGGTATAGGAAGGCAGTGAAGTCATATCCACTGTGTCTATGGCCTGGCATAGGAAGGCAGTGAATTCATATCCACTGTGTCCAGGGCTCGGCATAGGAAGGCAGTGAATTCATATCCACTGTATCTAGGGTTTGGCACAGGAAGGCAGTGAATTCATATCCACTCTGTCTAGGGCTTGGCATAGGAAGGCAGTGAATTCATATCCACTGTGTCTAGGGCTGGGCACAGGAAGGCAGTGAATTCATATCCACTGTGTCTAGGGCTGGGCACAGGAAGGCAGTGAATTCATATCCACTGTGTCTAGGGCTGGGCACAGGAAGGCAGTGAATTCATATCCACTGTGTCTAGGGCTTGGCATAGGATGGCAGGGGCCAATTCTCTCTTTCCGCCATTTTAACTCACTCAGTACGGCCAGTCCTCTCTTCTCCTCTACACAGACCCCTCGGATGTCCAGTGGGTGTCTCAATGACCCAACCTTTAGCTTCCGTCATCAGAATTGTGGTATTCTTTATCAACATTCACGTCTTCAGTATAAGAGCCTTCCGCTTGCAATATTTTGATGATGGTAATTGGGGTGAAACGCTGTTAACGTCGTCTCTTTCGCCGTTAGTATGGAAAGAGTTGACCTTCCCCAGCTGAAGTGAGGTACCCATTCATTCCACCTCGGTGGAGAGGAGAATCGGAGTGAAGTGGCTTTTTTAAGGACACAACAACCACATTGAAATGGGCCCCTGAACACTGATCACTGGTGGACACTGGACCGTTGCAACTGATTCTGCCACAACACCTAACGATATGTAGCGGATCAAAAAAAAAAAAAAAAAAAATCCACCATGCTCCCACGGTACATGAAAACTATTTTACTGCATGGCCACACATAACCCCCTCTCTGTTTCAACATGGCCCTGACAGTTGTAAAATGCTTTCCATTCCCTTACAAATCTACAGGATTCTGCAGTTTACCTATTTCCCCCCTTTTTATGAATTAAAACCAAAGCTCCGTTATTTGCTGTAGGTACGATAGATACAAGCATATCATACTCTTGTTATGAAGGGTTATTATTCTCTATTTCTCCAATAAAAGCATCAGTTAAAAAAAAAAAAAGGTGCAATGATGAAAGAAAGTGAATAAGAGTTACAATACAAAAATACATGCAAAGATTTTTTTTTTTTGTTTTTTTTTGTGTGGAAAAGTGAAACATGTTATCACTGTGGTAAATGAAGGCGGAACAAAGTCAAGATACAGGATAACTGTTCTATACCCCTCTATATACTGTATTTTTTGCCTTTTACCGTAATGAAGTCTTTCATCAATATAAATAAATCTTCAATTATCTCAAAATAATATCATAATAAAAAAAAAAAGAAGGTTATGCAAAATAAAGATGACTGCACAGAATGAAAAATCCGAGTCTAAACTCTAAGCCAATACTTTAATATATGTATTTTATATATATATATATATATATATATATATATATATATATATATATATATATGTATTTATATATATATATATCTAAAAATAAACAAACAAAAATATATCTAAAAAATGAAACAAACAAAAACTTTGACAATATAATTAATTCTACATGACAATGTTGTCTCGGGAACTTTTTTCTCTCCAGAATTCTATCTTTCTATTCTTGTAAGGACAGTAAAACAAAAACAAAAAATAAACAAACACAAACAACAACAACAAAAACCAAAGAAGAAAAAGGCCAAGGTCTTCATACATAAAAGAAAATTTTCAGTATAATATCTTTTTTTTTTTAACTACCACTATTCTATCTTCTTATAAACCAAATCATCCATTTACTTACTCACTTTACTGATCATTTCCTGCAGTTAGTCACAACACTGAAAATAACTGATCACAGAAAACTTGACCAGAGGGACAAATACCACTCAGTTATCACTCTTAACAATTCACAATTTCATTAAAGTCAACAAAATTAAAAAGATCTAAAATTAAAGAAAGAAAAATTTTAAAAAGCACCAGAGCACAGACCAGACAAATCAAAAGTGTTAACGATACTGCCAGCTTTTATCTTGGACAAAAAAAAAAAAAAAAAAAAAAAAAAAAAAAAATGAAGAGGCCACACAAAATGCTATTCAAGGAAACATGCATAACAAGTTGCATAAATATAAAACGTCTTCACAAAACATAGGTGAATAAATAACTAAGCAAAGAAAATAACAATCCGACAGTTAAATAATTCATCAAATGACATGAAATCAAAAGAATCCTGGCGTAAATCAAATACCAACAAACTAATAGAAGGGAAATAGGTCAAAAGCACTGACAGGGTTTTTTTTCAAAAGCTAGTTGAGCTTACAGTTCTGAAAACAAGCAGAATTCATGATCATATCACTGGTTCAGGTCATGCTAACGAGCTTGACATGCTTCATAACAGATTAAGAATAACTACCCTGTCCCTGTTAAGTGCTTTACAACAGGTTAAGAACAATCATCCACTTGAGTTATTGTGACACTTCAGTTATGTGTTTACTTTCATGTTTCTTCATCAATGATGCTATTAGATGAGTAAATGTGTGAATGTAAGTATCCATTTGCATAAGTGTGTGTGTGTGTGTGTGTGTGTGTGTGTGTGTGTGTGTGTGTGTGTGTGTGTGTGGATGCATAAGCATGCTTGGAATGACACCTATGTAATATATTTGCATGTGTGCAAAATATTGCGAAGGCATGTACACAAATGAATGCTCATCTTTAACCATGCACCATGCAAACAGACAGAACTGCCGGTCAACAGTTCCACTTTCAACTGTCAGATCTCTATGTGTGAGAAAAGCTTACAGGAAAAACTGTGGGTCACTACCACTAGAATGAGAGCAAAGGGGGCATGCATGGACCACCAACTGGTCAGCAAAACCCCCAGAGCTGATCTTTATTGACACTGCAAGGCAGCAGAGCTGATCTTTATTGACACTGCAAGGCAGCAGAGCTGATCTTTATTGACACTGCAAGGCAGCAGAGCTGATCTTTATTGACACTGCAAGGCAGCAGAGCTGATCTTTATTGACACTGCAAGGCAGCAGAACTGATCTTTATTGACACTGCAAGGCAGCAGAACTGATCTTTATTGACACTGCAAGGCAGCAGAACTGATCTTTATTGACACTGCAAGGCAGCAGAGCTGATCTTTATTGACACTGCAAGGCAGCAGAGCTGCTTGACCAGCAGACTTTGGTCTCTGAACAATCAGAGAAAGCAGAACTTTCTGGGGAGTTGTGTCTTGGTTTCTGTCTGTCTGTCTGTCTGTCTTGTTTCTTAGCTATCAACCTATCTAGTCATTTATACAAACTATCAAAGCAAGCATAGCATTGGTTTATCTATCTATCTATCTGTTTCTTTCATTTCTATTTTAGTTGAATCATCATTTATACAAACTATCAAAGCAAGCATAGCATTGGTTTATCTATCTATCTATCTATCTCTTTCATTTCTATTTTAGTTGAATCATCATTCATACAAACTATCAAAGCAAGCATAACATTAATTATTTATCAGTTAAATGATCATTCATAAATATAAAGCAAGCATAGCATTGATTCATAAATATATCCATCTTCATCTAATATGCTTATTCTATAATAAAATATTTATCTGTTATATTACCAGTTTGTTAACTTGAAGCCAAGTGTGCAGTGGCAAATTAATTAAAAAAAAAAAAAAGTGTAGAAACTTGCTTGCAGAATGTGACATGGAGGCAAGACATCACAACGCGCACACACACACACACACACGATCACACACACACACACACACAGAGGGTGCAACCATGAGGAGGACAAGTCTACTGACAGGGCTCTCAGCTTCCTGGAAGGCGGCTTCGATTTCTTCGTCCGTCTCATGGCCGGCCTGATCTCCCCCGCCCCCGCCACCGCCCCCGCCACCGCTGACCTTAGGGGACTACAGGGAGGGGAGAGAAGGCAAAGAAACAGACCTCTTCAAACAAAAAAACCGCATGCAGCATTCACATAGACACACTCAAAGCCATTGAAATAATCCTCAACAGGCTGCACTGAGACATCTGAAAGGGTGAAAAAGACAAGACAGTGAGAACAGAGAGAGAGAGAGAGAGAGAGAGAGAGAGAGAGAGAGAGAGAGAGCAGAGAGGCAGACAGACTGAAAAGAGAACAGAAAATCCATGAACATCAATTAACGTGTTTCCACAAATTGGAAAATTTTAAAGAAAAGCAAACAAATAAAATTTATCTTAAAAAAAGAGAGAAAGATAACATTTTCTGCTTAAAAACAACAGTGATCAAACCATGCAACATTTCAGTTCCTCCCTGGATGCAAACCTTTACATCTACCAACTCAAGGGCACAGTTCCCAGAAGAAAAAAAAATCATGTTATCATGCAGCATTACCTCCCATGCTGAACCATGCATTTGACAAGTTCAACTCTACAAAGTTTTTTTCCAGAAGTAAAAAAAACAAACAAAAACATGTGTGCTGTTTTCTTTGCTCAGTCCTTTTCTTCGGCATCAGTGTCTTCATGATTAAACTTGCTCTCTGCATTCAGAATCCAAATTTCTTTTTTTCAAAATCAATCAGTGGAGAAGTAGAAGTATCTACTGCGACACTTGCTCCTTGAATATTCCATGAACAAACATGCACTTTCAAGTAAGAGATTACAATGATAGTTCACATTACATTTTTTGGGGGGTCAAAATCAAGATTCAGTGCATTCCTGTCTAGTTTTTGGGGTGTTTTTTTTTTGTTTGTTTGGTTGTTTTTTTGTTTAATTTTGCTGTCAAAATCAAGATTCAGTGCATTCCTGTCTTTTTTTTTTTTTTTTTTTTTTTGCTGTCAAAATCAAGATTCTGTGCATTCCTGTCTAGTTTTTTTTGTTTTTTTGCTGTCAAAATCAAGATTCTGTGCATTCCTGTCTTTTTTTTTTCTTTTTTTTTTGTCAAAATCAAGATTCTGTGCATTCCTGTCTAGTTTTTTTTGCTGTCAAAATCAAGATTCTGTGCATTCCTGTCTTGTTTTTTTTTTTGCTGTCAAAATCAAGATTCTGTGCATTCCAAGAAACAGGGACAGACTATCACCTTGGAGCCATACTGCCACAGTCTCTGCCTTCTACTCATTGGGAACTGTACATGACAAGGACAACATCTTTTTTGACAATTGTAGTCTTCTTCGAAACGAAGCCTAAATGATGTACAGGGCCTTCACATTCATCAACAGATGACTTCTGATTCTTCTGAAGTCTGATCTGAGGTTTTATGTGGTTTTTTATTTATTTATTTATTCAATGGTTCATCTATTTATTCAAACTATTAGCAAACTCTCAAATGAACAAGAAAAAATTTGATGTAAGTTACAGCATGCATAAAACTGACTGTATACATTATATGTACAAAACTATTCCTAAGTTTTCAGTTACAGGTTCATGTTAGAAAATTATCATGAAATGATGATGCTTGGGTAGAAGGGTTTTGATGGTTAAAAACTCAAGTCTGAACAAAGACTAAAACATAGGACTCTAAAATTGGTATCTATCAATAAAGTGTGTGTGTGTGTGTGTGTGTGTGTGTGTGTGTGTGTGTGTGTGTGTGTGTGTGTGTGTGTGTGTGTGTGTGTAAGCAAATGTGTAATTAATATTGCCTACAACTGTATTATCTGGTCAGTTGTTGATTCATTTTACACAGTTTCACACCTTTACTCACTGTGGTTGCACACAAGTGCTACACAAACGGTCCACAGACTTTACTTAAGTAAAACTGCAATGATAACAATCACCTGCGTCAAGTAAAATGAGAAAATTAAAATTAAAAATTAAAAATATTGCTTAGAGCCCAGCCGACCATGAAGGCCATAAGTAAAATGAGAAGCTAAAATAAATACAGAAGCTAAAAGTGTAATCAACCATGCATACAAAATTAAAAGAAAATGAAGAATAATAATAATAATAATAATAATAATCATAATCATAATAATAAAAACGGTTGTTTCCTTTTTTTTTTTTTTTGTTTATCTTGCATACATCTATCTCTCTCACCATCCCCCCCCCCAACCCCTTCTCTTACACACACACCCCTCCACCACCAACACTACCCACACCACAAACAACCCAGGCTTTTTCCACAAAGCAACATTTAATCTGATGTTGAAATGGATCAACAACAAAGTGACAAAAGTGACAAATATGGTGTTATGGAGTACTACTTCAGGAGCCTGGCAAGACAAAAACAACAGTCAAAATCCTGTTGTGTCTGAAGCGAATGAAACATAAATCAATCAAAGAGACAACCAAGCTACTCTTCCACCATCACTTGTTTCCCGAGTGAAAAACTACACGGACAGAGCTAAAGAAAAGTTGTGCAGCAGTGCTGAAACCAATCATTTTGTAGTGTACAGGGTCTTCTACTGGACTAAAAAAACAGGGAGGAAAGCATAAATACCATCTCCCTTGGCGTTGATTCAAAAGAAGAAAAGATCTTCAGGTCTCTGTCAATTGTCTAGATCTATCACCAGGGACTGACTGTTTCTGTCTACAGTCTGTTATACTCATTGATCAGGCTGCAACCGCTCGCCCCCCCCCCCCCCCCCCCCCCCCCACACACACACACCCTCCCACAATCATATCTGTCTTTTATTCCATTTTACAGAAATCATATATTAACAATATCAGGTAGGCTAAACAATAGAACACACACACAAACACACACACACAAACTGAACACCACTGTCATTTGGATAACATTTTCAGACAGCTATAAACATTTGCACAGACTTAACAATGATCATGTACTAACTAACCCAAGCACACAGGTCTACAAAGACCAACAGTTTCAGCTGTGGTTTGCAGGGCATTGTACTAACTGACCGCATGCAATTCATTAACAACAATCATGTCCTAACTGACCATATGCAGATCATTAACAATGATCATGATTGTACTAACTGACCGTATGCAGATCATTAACAACAATCATGTCCTAACTGAGGTATGCAGATCATTAACAACAATCATGTCCTAACTGAGGTATGCAGATCATTAACAATGATCATGTACTAACTGACCGTATGCAGATCATTAACAATGATCATGTACTAACTGACTGTATGCAGATCATTAACAATGATCATGTACTAACTGACCGTATGCAGACCATTAACAATGATCATGTACTAACTGACCGTATGCAGAGCATTAACAACAATCCTATACTAACAGACAGTATGCAGATCATTAACAATGATCATGTACTAACAGACAGTATGCAGATCATTAACAATGATCATGTACTAACTGACAATATGCAGATCATTAACAATGATCATGTACTAACTGACCGTATGCAGATCATTAACAATGATCATGTACTAACTGACAGTATGCAGACCATTAACAATGATCATGTACTAACTGACAATATGCAGACCATTAACAATGATCATGTACTAACTGACAGTTTGTAGAGCATGTACAAAAGTAACCGAAAGCACACAGGTTGACAAAGACCTGTACACAGGGCATTAAAAGAACAATCATGTACTAACTGACAGTTTGTAGAGCATGTACAAAAGTAACCGAAAGCACACAGGTTGACAAAGACCTGTACACAGGGCATTAAAAGAACGATTATGTACCTACAGTTTGTAGAGCATTAACAACCATCATGTAATAACTATCTAAACCCAAAGCACACACAAGTCCACAAAGACCTGTCCTGTCACACCGTTCTGACCATGACCTTACCTTTCTGGCGCTGGCTGCCCTCATGGCCTCGGCGGCCACACCGCGGGCCGTAGCTGCCGACAGCTCCCTGACCAGGGTGTGGGGGAGGAAGACGTCCGCTGAGTCAGCCGACTCCAGATGGTCCACTGTGGCCGTGCGGACGGTCAGCTGTTTGGGGGCGTGGCCCCTGAAGTCCTCTCGGCTCAGCACCATGTGGTCGTCTGCAGTGTGTGCACCGTCATGTCAATAAATCCAACTGACTTATAATAATAACAACGGGTACAATAGCTGAGTGGTTAAAGCGTCGGGTCTTTCAATCTGAGGGTCCTTGGTTCGAATCTCGGTAACAATGCTTGGTGGGTAAATGGTGGAGATTTTTTTCGATGTCCCAGGTCAACATATGTTCAGACCTGCTTGTACCTGAACCCCCTTTGTGTGTACATGCAAGCAGAAGATTAAATATGCACATTGAAGATCCTGTAATCCATGTCAGAGTTCAGTGGGTTACAGAAACCAAGATCATACCCAGCATGCACACCCCTGAAAATGGGAGTATGGCTGCCTACATGGCGGGTTATAATGGTCATACACATAAAAACCCACTCGTTTACATGCACATGGGAGCTGCAGCCCACAAACGAAGAATAATAATAACAATAATGACATAAACAACGAAGAATAATAATGACAACAATAATGACATAAACAAAGAATAATAATGATAACAATAATGACATAAACAAAAAAAAAAACATACGTGTACATAAAACTAAAAAATGGAACCTTATGAATGATCACGACAAACTGTTAGGATGTTGGTAAAATTTTTCAGTGTGTGTAAGTGTGTATAATTCTGTGCGTGCAAAATCAATGGTTGTCCCTCAGTCTCAAGGAAGATGTGACTGCAAAGCCATAGTCTTCCTGAATTTATACAGGGCACGTAAAAATTTCTACACTTAAGCGTATTGGATTATGCCGCTGGTCAGACATCTGCTACAAGATGTGGCACAGCGTATATGGATTTGTCTAAACACAGTGACCCCTCCTTGAGCCACTGAGTTGACAGTGCCACCCACATATTAACCCACACAGACAGAAACAATCAATTGTTTGCAGACAGCCCACCTCTCCCTCCCCACACACACACAGTCGGAGTGGGGTGGGGGGTGCATGCTTCTGTGTTGGTGTGTGTGTGTGTGTGTGTGCGTGTGCACATGCACTTTTCTATGCATGAAAGCTAAAAAAAACCCTTATATTTCAAAATTTAATTCAAATCAAAGGTATCTAAGTCAAATTTTTGAGAGAGTGCATGTGTGTGAACATTTGTTTGCATGAAACTAAAAACTGGAACCTGATGAATGGTCACATGAACGTGAACATTTGTTTGCATAAACCTAAAAACTGGAACCTGATGAATGGTCACATGAACGTGAACATTTGTTTGCATAAACCTAAAAACTGGAACGTGATGAATGGTCACATGAACGTGAACATTTGTTTGCATAAACCTAAAACCTGGAATGTGATGAATGGTCACATGAACGTGAACATTTGTTTGCATAAACCTAAAAACTGGAACCTGATGAATGGTCACATGAAACTGTTAGGATGTTGCTAAATTTTTCAGTGTGTGTCACCCTTCAAATCTTCTCTTAAAACCACTTCTTAAAAACTTTTCACATCCTGATTGGCATCTCTTATTTCATTCCTCTCCAGTTTGTGTGTGCGTCTGTTGTGTGCGTGATAAGAGAATGGCAAAATCGTGGTGGAAGTGGTGACTGTCCCTTGATGCCTGTGTTGTTTCGTCCCAGTATACTTGTCCTATATGTATTTTTGTTTTTGTAAGCGCTTTGGGCTTTGGTAAGATTAAGTGCCATAAATGCCCATTATTATTATTATTATTATTATTATTAAGTGTGTATGTGTGCGTGTAAATGCCTTTTCCGCTGTTCTGTTTTGCTCATTATCTATGTATACCAAAGAAAAAAAAATCATGCCACATACCATTTTGCTCATAATGTCCACACACACACACACACACACACACACAAAATAATGCCATACACCATTTTGCTCATTATCTATATCCGCACAGTGATGGCCTAGAGGTAATGCATCCGCCTAGGAAACAACAGAATCTGAATGCGCTGGTTCGAATCACGGCTCAGCCGCCGATATTTTCTCCCCCTCCACTAGACCTGGAGTGGTGGTCTGGACGCTAGTCATTCGGATGAGACGATAAACCGAGGTCCCGTGTGCAGCATGCACTTAGCGCACGTAAAAGAACCCACGGCAACAAAAGTGTTGTTCCTGGCAAAATTCTGTAGAAAAATCCACTGCGATAGGAAAAACAAATTAAACTGCACGCAGGAAAAAATACCAAAAAATGGGTGGCGCTGTAGTGCAGTGACGCGCTCTCCCTGGGGAGAGCAGCCCAAATTTCACACAGAGAAATCTGTTGTGATAAAAAGAAATATAAATACAAATACCCACATGAAAAAAAAATCAACCAAAAACCCTGCCACACACCACAAACAAAATACACCACAAACAAAATACTGCCACACACCACAAACAAAATACTGCCACACACCACAAACAAAATACTGCCACACACCACAAACAAAATACTGCCACACACCACAAACAAAACACTGCCACACACCACAAACAAAACACTGCCACACACCACAAACACTGCCGCACACCACAAACAAAACCCTGCCACACACCACAAACAAAACACTGCCACACACCACAAACACTGCCGCACACCACAAACACTGCCACACACCACAAACAAAATACACCACAAACAAAACACTGCCACACACCACAAACAAAACACTGCCACACACCACAAACAAAATACACCACAAACAAAACCCTGCCACACACCACAAACAAAACCCTGCCACACACCACAAACAAAACACTGCCACACACCACAAACAAAATACTGCCACACACCACAAACAAAATACTGCCGCACACCACAAACAAAACACTGCCACACACCACAAACACTGCCGCACACCACAAACAAAATACTGCCACACACCACAAACAAAATACACCACAAACAAAACCCTGCCACACACCACAAACAAAATACTGCCGCACACCACAAACAAAATACTGCCACACACCACAAACAAAATACTGCCACACACCACAAACACTGCCGCACACCACAAACAAAATACTGCCACACACCACAAACACTGCCGCACACCACAAACAAAATTCTGCCACACACCACAAACACTGCCGCACACCACAAACAAAACACTGCCACACACCACAAACAAAACACTGCCACACACCACAAACAAAACACTGCCACACACCACAAACAAAACACTGCCACACACCACAAACACTGCCGCACACCACAAACAAAACCCTGCCACACACCACAAACAAAACACTGCCACACACCACAAACAAAATACACCACAAACAAAACACTGCCACACACCACAAACAAAACACTGCCACACACCACAAACAAAACACTGCCACACACCACAAACAAAATACTGCCACACACCACAAACAAAATACTGCCACACACCACAAACAAAACACTGCCACACACCACAAACAAAAATCCCTGCCACACACCACAAACAAAACACTGCCACACACCACAAACAAAATACTGCCACACACCACAAACAAAATACTGCCACACACCACAAACAAAAATCCCTGCCACACACCACAAACAAAACACTGCCACACACCACAAACAAAATACACCACAAACAAAATACTGCCACACACCACAAACAAAACACTGCCACACACCACAAACAAAATACACCACAAACAAAACACTGCCACACACCACAAACAAAATACTGCCACACACCACAAACAAAACACTGCCACACACCACAAACAAAACCCTGCCACACACCACAAACAAAATACACCACAAACAAAACACTGCCACACACCACAAACAAAATACTGCCACACACCAAAATACTGCCACACACCAAAATACTGCCACACACCACAAACAAAATACTGCCACACACCACACACAAAACACTGCCACACACCACAAACAAAATACTGCCACACACCACAAACAAAATACTGCCACACACCACAAACACTGCCGCACACCACAAACAAAACACTGCCACACACCACAAACAAAATACTGCCACACACCACACACAAAACACTGCCACACACCACAAACAAAACACTGCCACACACCACAAACAAAATACTGCCACACACCACAAACAAAACCCTGCCACACACCACAAACAAAACACTGCCACACACCACAAACAAAATAACCCTGCCACACACCACAAACAAAAATCCCTGCCACACACCACAAACAAAACACTGCCACACACCACAAACACTGCCACACACCACAAACAAAACACTGCCACACACCACAAACAAAATACTGCCACACACCACAAACAAAAATCCCTGCCACACACCACAAACAAAAATCCCTGCCACACACCACAAACAAAACACTGCCACACACCACAAACAAAACACTGCCACACACCACAAACAAAAATCCCTGCCACACACCACACACAAATCCCTGCCACACACCACAAACAAAACCCTGCCACACACCACAAACAAAAATCCCTGCCACACACCACAAACAAAAATCCCTGCCACACACCACAAACAAAAATCCCTGCCACACACCACAAACAAAAATCCCTGCCACACACCACAAACAAAACCCTGCCACACACCACAAACAAAAAAACCCCTGCCACACACCACAAACAAAACCCTGCCACACACCACAAACAAAAAAACCCTGCCACACACCACAAACAAAAAAACCCCTGCCACACACCACAAACAAAACCCTGCCACACACCACAAACAACCCCTCACTCACTGGTAGGTCCCTTGGCCTCTTTGACTCGATTTCCGTCAGCGTACACGACGTAGCCTGTGACCACAGCGCCATTAGAAAAGCCTGAAGAATTGATGGTCACCGGCAGCCATGTTAACAGCAGGGTGCCCTCCCTTGGCCCAGCCTCCACCTGAACGTTGAGGGGCGGGTCTGGAACAGCTGTGGAAGAGGAAGAAGAACCCACAGAAAACCCGTCAATCATAAACAAAAAAACCATAACTTCCCCCCCTTCAAGGTTTGACTAAAATACACAGCTTTATGCAGACATGTAAGAGGGGCATTTGATAAGTGCACTGACAAACTAAATGACTGTACCAGCTTTTTGGTATATCATCCCTCGGCTTTTGCATATTTCCCCATTCTTTAACTCAATTGGGATGGCAAGTTTTCTCCCTTGCTTTTCCCCACAGACAGCCCATTTGTAAGGGTTTGGAAAAAAAATTACAAAAAACACAAAATACAGAGTAAGAAAATGAAACTGTCAGACCTGGTGTATTACATGTTGGGCTATTACATATTAAAAAATCAAATTTCTCATCTTATTTTTACAGTTTTGCCATTATGTAGAAAATAATGCCAATTTTTTCACCCTGAATCACCATACCCATGCTCACTTTCTGCAATTAATTCACTTTCTTCTTCATCATCATCCACCTTTTCGATGTCTGACCCTTCAGTTTGTAGCATTTCAAGTACTTCGGCAACACTAAAATGTTGTCGTCACTGCCTTGTTCGCTCCGCAACATTTTGAGAACCCGCTTCAGACACCATTTGCTAACAGGCTGCCACGCAAGCAGGTGACTGGTCAGTGACTTTGTCAGCGTGTGTGCGAGACAGGCCACACATGACAGGCTGGCCAATCATACCATTCGGTTGTGGAGTGACCCAGAAAGTGCACTCTGCTTAGCTAATCACAAAATCAAGTGTACAGCGTGTGATGGATTTTTATTTTTGGGAATTGCTATTCCACTCCATCGTCCGAATCCGAATACATTTTATATAGGAATGCTCATGCATTCCGTCGATCGGAGAGAGTTAAAACCACATGTCCATAGCACCCAACCACACTGTTATCAGTACACCCAAAACAGCGCCCTCAAAGAAAGCTTGAGCACCTTCAGCACTCTAAAACTGCCTTTCTGTCTGCTGTGGCTTGACTAAAAAGAACAGGAACCAATTTCAAGGGAACAAATCAGGAGAATGTGGGGGATATGTGACCACCTGTACACTATTTTCCACCAGAAAGTCAAAAGTTGCTGCCACAGTGTGTGCAATAATAGCACTGTCCTGATGCATGAGTGACCCTGCGTTCCAGAGCGGGGACGCTGTCTGCACCGTGCCTCTAATATTAACTTTTAGGTAGGCAGTGACTGACATACCAGTGTGAAGCTCACTATCTCTCCATTCTGAAGAGGTACAGTGGCTACATGACCAGATTTCAAAAAGAAACACACCACCATCTGACCACCTGCACTGCTGGATACGTGGATTTTTTTTTTACCTGACAGGACCAGGACAGTGGCTTTATTTTGTGATCATAGCAAAATACCAGGACAGTCCTCCCTGACTCACCTCCACCGACCAGCGTCTTGAACTCAATGTTGCAGGATACCTTGTCCTGACTCCACTTGTGCTTCTCCCCGTAAGGGCCGGCCAGCGGTCTGGTGGTGATGGTCACTCGGTACACCGTGCTGGGAGCCAGCCCTGGGGGGGGGGGGGGGGGGGACACAATGCACAACACTCTTTACTGGCTTCAAACAGGAGGATCTGGCAAGTCCATGGGGCATCAACCATGACAATCAGTCAGCAGGGGAGAGAAGGCAGAACAAGACTCAACTCAAGGTTAAGGTTAACTCATTCAGTACGGCCAGTCCTCTCTTCTCCTCTACACAGACCCCTCGGATGTCCAGTGGGTGTCTGAATGACCCAACCTTTAGCTTCCGTCGTCAAAATTGTGGTATTCTTTGTCAACATTCACCTCTTCAGTATAAGAGCCTTCCGCCTGCAATATTTTGATGATGGTAATTGGGGTGAAACGCTGTTAACGTCGTCTCTTTCGCCGTTCGTATGGAGAGAGTTAAATGTCTCATTGCCTTTAAGGGCCATCCAGGGCAGTGAATTCATATCCACTGTGTCTAGGGCTTGGCACAGGAATGCAGTGAATTCATATCCACTGTGTCTAGGGCTGGGCACAGGAAGGCAGTGAATTCATATCCCTTGTGTCCAGGGCTGGGCACAGGAAGGCAGTGAATTCCTATCCACTGTGTCTAGGGCTTGGCAAAGGAAGACAAAACCAAAGCCTCTTCTTTTGCCTTATAAAATATATGCATAAAAAAAAATGAAGAGGTGATCAAAAATAAAAGAAAAAGGCCAGAAAAAACAAGAAGAGCAATAGAAAACAGAAAATTTCAACAACAGAATTTCCAGAAGATGGGGATATTATTTCTACTGAAAAAGCACCCCCCTCCCCCTGCCCCCGCCTGTAACAACCTATTCATACCCCCCACTGATTTTTATCCATGGGTCAAATCTTGAAAAGCCAGGTGGGGTAGAAGGTACTGTCATATGTATGGGTACATCATCCATAGGGTAGCATCCAGAATGAGGCAAGCCCAGGAAAAAAAAAAAAAAAAAGCTGCTGTAAAAATCCAGAATGGAGCAGACATGGGGGCCAAGGGTGGACAGGCATTGTGAGGTTGTCATACCAGCAACAGGAAGAGAGGAAGGAAATGAAAAGAAGAAGGAGAAGGAGAAGAAGAAGAAGGAGAAGAGGAAGAAGGAGAAGAAGAAGGAAAAGAAAAGAAGAAGGAAAAGAGGAGGAGGAGAAGAAGGAGAAGTACAAGAAGAAGGAAAAGAGAAGGAGGAGAAGAAGAAGAAGAAGAAGAAGAAGAAGAAGAAGAAGAACAACAACAACAACAACAAGTAGAAGAAGAAGAAGGAGAAGGAGAAGAACAAGAAGAAGAAGAAGAAGAACAAGTAGAAGGAAAAGAGAAGAAGGAGAAGAAGAAGAAGAAGAAGACCCCAACCTGTCAGTGTGTGACTGCAGACCCCTGCCGGCACCACCTTGGCCTCACGCCCATTCAGCAGGACAGCATGTGGGTGGTTGCTGTTCCCCGGCATCCAGCTGACACAGGCCGAGCTCTGCGTCACGCTGCGCACCCCAACCTCCGTGGGCACGGGCAGCACATCTCGCCCGATCAGCATGGTGCACTGACCATCCTTGGACTGACCTTGGTTGCTGAGGCACCGAACGCTGATCCGATGGTTCTGTTGAAAGGAAACGATGGGAAAGGTTTAGTAGTAGTTGTAGTCGTAGCAGTAGTAGTAGTTCCAGGGTGAGTAATGTGGTGCATGTCCGGGATGAGTAACCTGGTGAATTCCAGAGTGGGTAAGGTAATGCATGTCAAGAACAGGTAAGGTGGTACGCATCCAGAACTGGTAAGATAATCCATGTCCTGAATGGGTAAGGTAATGTCCAGAATTTTGCAAACATACAACCCTGTGATTGCCATTTGCTATGTTTTATCTATCTATTAAGACATTTTGCCAAAGCGCCTATTATACCTGGTTGGCGTCCACGTCTTCCAGCAGAGCCTTGGTCCTCTCGCTGCCCTTCAAGGTGGCCTTCAGCGCCCCGTTCAGGTACACGTGGTACGCCTGCACCGAGCCCCCGTCCAGTCCCCGGGGGGGGCCGCCAGCTGATGAGCACGCTCGTCGTCAGCTGTCGGTCCAGCACCAGCTGCTGTGGGTGGGGGGCGTCTGAAATAAAGGTTCAAAGTTTGCATTTGCATTTGCATTTTGTATTTGCATTTCTTTTTATCGCAACAGATTTCTCTGTGTGAAATTTGGGCTGCTCTCCCCAGGGAGAGCGCGTCACTACACTACAACGCCACCAATATTTTTAGTATTTTTTCTTGCATGCAGTTTTATTTTTATTTTCTATCGAAGTGGATTTTTCTACAGAATTTTGCCAGGAGCAACCCGTTTGTTGCCGTGGGTTCTTTTACATGCACTAAGTGCATGCTGCACACGGGACCTCGGTTTATCGTCTCATCCGAAAGACTAGCGTCCAGACCACCACTCAAGGTCTAGTGGAGGGGGAGACAATATCGGCGGCTGAGACGTGATTCGAACCAGCGCGCTCAGATTCTCTCGCTTCCTAGGCGGACGCGTTACCTCTAGGCCATCACTCCACATTAAAAGGTTAACTCATTCCACCCTACAGACACAATGCCTGCTACATTCACTGCCCTGGACCAGCAGTAAATGAGACCGCTGGAGAAAAAACAGGGTGGTTCACTGAAACGGCGAAAATCGATGGAGAATTGTTGATTTCACTGGTCAAACAAAGCTTCCTTTTCATGCTTTCAGAATCCGTAAACAGTTCAGTTCAGAATGCCGATTGTACCAAGCAAGAAATACATGAAATTAGAATAGTGTGTTGGTGCGAGAATACTCATACCTGGTCCACACGGGAAGTAATCATAGTAGGAACTGACTGTTACCTGGAGTAGAATGAGTTAAAGGTCATTACGGCCAGTGGGACATTGAATTCACGCCCACCGTGTCTAGGGCCTGGCATAGGAAACGAAAGCAGGGCCCAAGTCTCACCCTCCTCTGTTTCAACCTTCCCCCTAACCAAAGTCAGGTAACCATTCACACCTGCTGGGTGGAGTGAGGAAGAACGGAGTAAAGGGCCTTTCCCCCCCAAGGACACAACACCATGCCGACACAGAGCTTCGAACCCCGACCACAAAAAGCAACAACAAATGGCAGCCAACATCACTGAACAATGTCATGTTTTCTGGGAACATCTGTGACAACAAATGGCAGCCAACATCACTGAACAATGTCATGTTTTCTGGGAACATCTGTGACAACAAATGGCAGCCAACATCACTGAACAATGTCATGTTTTCTGGGAACATCTGTGACAACAGATGACAGCCAACATCATTGAACAATGTCATGTTTTCTGGGAACATCTGTGACAACAAATGGCAGCCAACATCATTGAACAATGTCATGTTTTCTGGGAACATCTGTGACAACAAATGGCAGCCAACATCATTGAACAATGTCATGTTTTCTGGGAACATCTGTGACAACAAATGGCAGCCAACATCATTGAACAATGCCATCTCTTCCGGAAACATCTGAAACAACAAATGGCAGCCAACATCATTGAACAATGCCATCTCTTCCGGAAACATCTGAAACAGCAGATGGCAGCCAACAGCACTGAACAATGCCATCTCTTCCGGAAACATCTGAAACAACAGATGGTGGTCAAAGGCATTGTACAATGCCATCTCTTCCGGCCATACAGTCTGATGGGTAGATTTTTGTGTGTGTTCATGTGCAACACTGATATAATGTGCTATGTATAACATGAGTTTTGTGAAGCACCAGGCCCAGTTTTCTGGACACATTGCTGGAAAAGGGTCCATTATCATCATTATTATTACATCAATCCGTTTTGTAACTGACAGTGGAACAGTTCTCAGCAAAACTGTCTCAAAGCAGCTTCTCGAAGAAAAAATAATGGTGGTGGTGGGAGCAGGAGGGAGAGGAGACAGAAGGAGGGACGTGGGAGGACAACAGAATGCGTGCGTGTGTGCGTGCATGCGTGCGTGCATGTGCATGTGCGTGTGTGTGTGTGTGTGTTCGTTATTTTGTTTAACATCTTTTCACTGCAAGTTGATATCAGACGAGGGTAGGAAAAAAATTGAGTGGGGGGTGGAGGGGGAGGCCAGGGGGGGGAAGAAATTATGGTGTATGCATACGAGTAAGTGAAAGTGTCTGTGCATGCATGCTTGATGGTGTTTGTGTGCGTGTGTGCGTGTGTGTTTGCATCGTACGTGTTTGTGTGTGTGTGTGTGTAAACATATGTGTGTGAGTGTCTGAAGTGTAGTGTAATGTGTGTGTGATTCTGTGAGTGTAGTGTAGTGTAGTGTAGCATAGTGTAGTGTAGCGTAGTGACGATCAGTGTGTGAGTGTGTTACTGTGTGTGTGTGTGTGTCTCTGTGTGTGTCTATCTGTTCTGTAGTGTAGTGTGCGTGTGTGTGTGTGTGTGTGTGTGTGTGTGTGTGTGTGTGTGTGTGTGTGTGTGTGTGTGTGTGTGTGTGTGTGTGTGTGTGTGTGCATGCATACATGTGAGTGTCTTGTGTGAGCATGTGCATGTGCACATGTATGCATATTCTGTTATTTTTCTACATACTGTTGTCACCACTGTTGTTAATGCTCTTTTTGAGCTTAAAAAACCCCCCACCAAACTAACAATTCTGTTCAAGTATTTCTTTTCCAAAGCACAAATGAAATGCAGACATGGCCTTACAATACTGACGATATCATAAAAGCATGCAAGGAAGTAATAACATGTTTTGATCATCACACATGGCCCAGATAAACCTGCTGGAAATCAATCATCTTTCATTCCTTTTTCTTTCTTTCTTTCTTTGTTTCTTTCTGATGTTTTCCATCCCCCATGCCATTTCCACAACACCTGAAGAAGACAACTAATCATCTGCACATGAGGATCTGATGCTACAGATTTTTTTTTTCTTTCTTTCTTTCTTTGCTGCCGTATTTCTTCATCGCAGACAGACGGACAGAAACACACACGAGCGATGGCACAGAGGTAACGCGTCTGCTTAGGAAGCGAGAGAATCTGAGCGCGCTGGTTCAGCCGCCGAATTTTCTCCCCCTCCACTGGACCTTGAGTGATGGTCTGGACGCTAGTCATTCGGATGAGATGATAAACCGAGGTCCCGTGTGCAGCATGCATTTAGCGCACGTAAAAGAACCCATGGCAACAAAAGGGTTTTTCCTGGAAAAAGTCTGCAGAAAAATCCACTTCGATAGGAAAAACAAATAAAAGTGCATGCAGGAAAAAATGCAAAAAAACGGGTGGCGCTGTAGTGTAGAACAGCGACAGACTCCGACAGAGAGAAGAGATGAAAGGAAAGAAAGGCAGAGGAACAACAGCAATTGTATCCATAGAAAGAAGCGGCAGCAGCAGCTGGAGCAGGGGGGAGGAGGACGACGACGACGACAATGATGACTATGAAGAAGAAGAAAAGGAGGAGGAGGGGGAGAAAAAGAAGAAAAAAAAAGAAGAGGAGGAGGAGGAGGAGGAGGAAGGGAAAGATTAACATGAAGAACAAACAACAACAGCAACAAGACAAATAACAAGAAAACAAGAATATCTAACAACAAAAAGCCTCCCTTGTCCCCCCCCCCCCACCCCCCCTCTCAAAAAAAAAAAAAAAAAAGAAAAAAAAGAAGACGAGGAAACACAAAGCATATACCAGACGAGTTGTTGTTGTTGTTGAGTATGTTCTTGCTGACTCTCCCATTGATGCCGCTACCAAACTTGCCGTCAGCCATGTCCTCATTGTCGCTATCCAGAGGACTGGGCCCTGGCTCTGAGACAGAGAATGCCAATGCCAATATTTTATTCAGAATATGCCACAGCACCCCCCCCCCTGCCCTCCCCCCCTCCCCCTACTCCCAGCCCTGTCTGAAGCAGGTATTACATAACTGCTAAACAAATACCAGACACAAAAAAACAGCCTAGATTCTAAACAAAAGTAAATAGAATTAGTTCAAACCAAACACATGAATACATGCTCCATGCTTATATATCACAGGCTAAGTGGCACTAAAAATACAGCTGCTTCAATGCTTTGAAATCAAACAGAGCCACATTTTTCCAGAAACTTTTGTTTCTGGATGCCATAAGAAAATACACCTGAAAAGACAGATTTTCTGGGAGAGAGACAGAGAGAGAGAGAGAGAGAGAGAGAGAGAGAGAGAGACAGACAAAGACTAAGAGGCAAGAACAAAACCAAAAAGATGTGGAAGAAGAACAGCAGTTTCAGTTTCAGTAGCTCAAGGAGGCGTCACTGCGTTCAGACAAATCCATACACGCTACACCACATCTGCCAAGCAGATGCCTGACCAGAAGAACAGCAACTAACTGCACTGACGATAACAGGAATAAAACCAAAGAGGAAGCAGAGCAGCAACAAGCACTTCTAAAAACAAGAACACAACAAAAAGGAGAGGAAGACCAACAACTACCTACCTACATTTACAATAACGACAGAAAAAAAAAAAGAAGAAGAAGAAGAAGAAAGAGCCGAACGGAAGACTGGAATCTGACCCCCAGTTTTGTTCTGTTTCTAATCTCTCTACGTAACATGTTACGTGGATGATGTCTGCTGACTGACTCACTTGCACTGTGATTGCTGTCATCATTACTCCCAGACAGTGCCAGAGCCGCGTGGAACTCGCCCAGGTCTTCATCTATTAAAAAAACAAAACAAAAAACCCCATATATATATATATATATATATATATATATATATATATATATATATATATATATATATTAAAAGAAAAAGAAAGAGCCAGCTCTTGTCAGATGGCTGGCTTGATACACAGACAAGTGTCACAACCAGTGTCCGATTCAGTCAGTGAAATTTTAGACTCAGCGAGCGCCTGAGTCAGTTTCTATCAGAGACCTGAGAGAGATCAGAGTCAAATGGGACAGTCAGAACATGTCATTGTCAGCCCTGAGTCAGTTTACATCAGAGACCTGAGAGAGATCAGAGTCAAATGGGTCAGTCAGAACATGTCATTGTCAGCCCTGAGTCAGTTTACATCAGAGACCTGAGAGAGATCAGAGTCATATGGGACAGAGTCAGAACATGTCACTGTCAGCCCTGAGTCAGTTTACATCAGAGACCTGAGAGAGATCAGAGTCAAATGGGTCAGAGTCAGAACATGTCATTGTCAGCCCTGAGTCAGTTTACATCAGAGACCTGAGAGAGATCAGAGTCAAATGGGTCAGTCAGAACATGTCATTGTCAGCCCTGAGTCAGTTTACATCAGAGACCTGAGAGAGATCAGAGTCAAATGGGTCAGAGTCAGAACATGTCACTGTCAGCCCTGAGTCAGTTTACATCAGAGACCTGAGAGAGATCAGAGTCATATGGGACAGAGTCAGAACATGTCATTGTCAGCCCTGAGTCAGTTTCTGTCAGAGACCTGAGAGAGATCACAGTCAAATGAGTCAGTCAGAACATGTCACTGTCAGCCCTGAGTCAGAACCAGTCAGACAACTTTTGGTTTTTTGACAAACCATGAGGCAGTGCAGTTATATTCCATGCTTTTTTCTTTTTTTTTTATTGCTTTAAAACAACTTTTGATTGCAATTATTTGTAGTATGTGGGATGGGTGTATACAAATTTGTTTTTGTTTTGTTTTCTGGTGTGCATGCATGAGTGAGTGAGTGTGTGTGTGTGTGTGTGTGTGAGTGCGCGTACGCGCACGCACGTGTGCATGCAGACATGTCAGCATCTGTGCACACACAGATCCATATGTTTGTGTGTGTGTGTGTGTGTGTGTCTGCATGAGTACAGATGCATATAAATGTGAGTATGTGCATGTATGTACATCATGGGTAACTGCTGTATTTTACAGCAACACATTCAACGAAGTTGGATTGAACAAGCAATTGCTTGTATGAACATGTGCATATTGTATGCATGCATCTGTGTGTGTATGTGTGTATCCATGTGCTTACATTCATGTGTGTTTGCATATAAGTGAGCGTTTGCATATGTGTACATGTACGCCACGCTGTAGCTGTATATCACATGCTTACCAGCCACACGCTCAATGAAGTTGGAGGGAACCAGCCCTCGTCGTCCGTCCGTCAGCTCCCCTTCAAAGAAGCCATCCTGCACATGTAGCAGCAGCACACGTCACATTTCTGGGTGTACTGTACTGGGCTGCCTACCTTGCCTGGTTTGGTTTACTGATGTTATCTGAAGATGAGTCATGTCTGGTTGGGTTTACTGATGTTATATGAAGATGAGTCATGCCTGTTTGGGTTTACTGATGTTATCTGAAGATGAGTCATGCCTGTTTGGGTTTACTGATGTTATCTGAAGATGAGTCATGCCTGTTTGGGTTTACTGATGTTATCTGAAGATGAGTCATGCCTGTTTGGGTTTACTGATGTTATCTGAAGATGAGTCATGCCTGTTTGGGTTTACTGATGTTATCTGAAGATGAGTCATGCCTGTTTGGGTTTACTGATGTTATTTGAAGTTGAGTCATGTCTGGCTGGGTTTACTGATGTTATCTGAAGATGAGTCAAGCCTGTTTGGGTTTACTGATGTTATCTGAAGATGAGTCAAGCCTGTTTGGGTTTACTGATGTTATTTGAAGTTGAGTCATGTCTGGTTGGGTTTACTGATGTTATCTGAAGATGAGTCATGTCTGGTTGGGTTTACTGATGTTATTTGAAGATGAGTCAAGCCTGTTTGGGTTTACTGATGTTATTTGAAGTTGAGTCAAGCCTGTTTGGGTTTACTGATGTTATCTGAAGATGAGTCATGTCTGGTTGGGTTTACTGATGTTATCTGAAGATGAGTCATTCCTGGTTGGGTTTACTGATGTTATCTGAAGATAAGTCATTCCTGGTTGGGTTTACTGATGTTATCTGAAGATGAGTCATTCCTGGTTGGGTTTACTGATGTTATCTGAAGATGAGTCATTCCTGGTTGGGTTTACTGATGTTATTTGATGATGAGTCATTCCTGGTTGGGTTTACTGATGTTATTTGAAGATGAGTCATGCCTGGTTGGGTTTACTGATGTTATCTGAAGATGAGTCATGCCTGGTTGGGTTTACTGATGTTATCTGAAGATGAGTCATTCCTGGTTGGGTTTACTGATGTTATCTGAAGATGAGTCGTGCCTGGTTGGGTTTACTGATGTTATCTGAAGATGAGTCATGTCTGGTTGGGTTTACTGATGTTATCTGAAGATGAGTCATGTCTGGTTGGGTTTACTGATGTTATTTGAAGATGAGTCAAGCCTGTTTGGGTTTACTGATGTTATTTGAAGTTGAGTCATGTCTGGTTGGGTTTACTGATGTTATCTGAAGATGAGTCATGTATGGTTGGGTTTACTGATGTTATCTGAAGATGAGTCATTCCTGGTTGGGTTTACTGATGTTATCTGAAGATGAGTCATTCCTGGTTGGGTTTACTGATGTTATCTGAAGATAAGTCGTGCCTGGTTGGGTTTGCTGATAGATCAGTCATGCCTGGTTGGGTTTACTGATGTTATTTGAAGATGAGTCAAAGTGCTGACTGGATGTTCAAGAGGTTTTGGATCTTGTTCTTTCAATGCCAAAAAAGCATTTTTGTGGTCAGCAAAGGGCAACATATAGTTATCAAAATGAATGAATGAAAATTTGCATGATCAAATTAACAATCTCCCTCCCAAAAAGGTGTTTTCACAAAAGAATTAATGAATATCTTTACAAGCAACAGAAGTCTAAAGATATTCAGAATATGTTATCAATAGTCCTCTAAAAAGACAAAGAAATGTTCTCTCTCTCTCTCTCTCTGTGTGTGTGTGTGTGTGTGTGTGTGTGTGTGTGTGTGTGTGTGTGTGTGTGTGTGTGTTTGGTAAATCTGTATCACTAACAATTCTGTAGGTATATTAGATTTATTGCCAGATTCATGGGGGCGTGTCAATGGCTGGAAATGGTGGCAGTCTCCACACTGGAGGGAATACTCGCTCCATGGCAAAGGGAGATTATTGTCATCAGTAAGAGGCTTAGTACATGGCGTCCTACATATTTTCAACCAAAACAGGCACAACTGAACACAACCAAAGTGATTCTGCAGTAGTCAGTGTGTGTGTGTGTGTGTGTGGCGTCCTGGTGACCTAACATCAATAGTTTCCTGCTGCCAACATGGTCGTAGCTGTGAAGAGGGGGCTTGGGATGAGCAGCATACTGGAGCAATACCACTGGAATGTCTAAAACAAGGCAAAAAGACTGCACTGACTTAGTGCTACAGCCTCGGGGGCTAGTTGGCCTTTGGGAGCCATCCCCAACACCAACTGCCCTAAAACCCTCTCGACTGAGAGAGTGGGGACGTAAGCTGGGAAAGACACTCTCCACTACAATCAGATTCTAGCCCAGGGTAGTCAGGACAGCAGTTGCTTCCTCAGCTGTTTTGACAGTCAAAATCAGACACGACCGACTATCATACAAATGTATTGTATGTATGGTACTGTATTGTATTGTATTGCTTTGTATTGTGTTGTTATTGATTAATCATGGCTGTTTGTATGTGAATTGTATTTGTATTGATTGCATTTTACATTATCCTGTGCACTCCCAAAACCATGTACATCGCATGTTAGAAAGCACATATACCACTCAGTTCGCTGGTTTAGTGAGTGGTCCATAAATGACCCCGCACCGAGACAGACACTTTCATTACACCAGTCAGATGATAATTGTATCTGAAACTGAATCTGTAAATTGCATTACATTATATTATTCATGCTTGTAAGTGTTTTGTATTTTACTGCATTTTCATGTTATTGTT
>NC_134904.1:40336647-40341647 GCF_041734735.1 Babylonia areolata | reverse complement strand
ACACCCTTGCAAGTTAATTATCGCTGTAGAACTCTGCAGTTGCTTAATGTGTTTATGGCGTACCTTGTCTGCAGTGATATGTATAACTGTGAAAAATTTCGGTTATGATGATGGTGATGTTTCAATATGAGTAATATAACCTTCAATGCAAGGGAAAGAAAAGTTTCAGAAAAGATATGAACAGAGAAGGGGAAAGATATCTACATAAAGAGAGAAAAAGATATCTGTATAAACAGAGAGATAGAAAGTTGGTGTTTGCCCTGATGCCTTAAAGATTTTTTGAATGCCCAAGATACATCAGAATAATATGATTTAAACAGCGTTCTCACTGCGAATACCGCAATCGATTTATCGCCCTTTAAAAAAGCATGGCGTCGTTCGCGTTCGCGAAGAATATGAGCACGCGCTTTGAATGTGTATAAATATGTGCACGCAATTGATTTTTGCCAATGACCTTCAGGGCTCAGCCAATAGATCTGTAATGTCCATTCGTCATATTGATTTTAGTATTTTCCGAAAAAGACCACTTGGGCGAATGAACATAGTGAAAGCCCTGTACACTGAGAGTAAAACACACAAGCTTTTTATGTATTGAGTATAATTTCAAAATGTAATGTTTAAGATGAGAAAGAATCAGTTTAATGCAAATCAAGTCCCCTAGCATTAATTACTAATTAATTTCCCTTTTTTACTATCTGCACTAAAACGTTTGCAAAATAAATATAACTTCCATGCTTCGCAAAAGATGTTCCTGTTTGAACAAAAAATGATAAAAACGACTGCTCTTGTTCGTGTCAGAATATCAGATCAATGTGCCAAGTTTAAATAATAAAAAAATATATATATATATAAACAGTAAATGCAGTTTGCATATAATTTGGCTTCTTTTTTAAAATTTTTGTGTGTGCCCATCCCAGAAGTGCAATATTGTTTTAAACAAGATGACTGGAAAGAACTGAATTTTCCCTATTTTTATGAACGCCTCATCACTTACTGGATTACGCCCCAACCCGCCATGAAAATATCCACAGAATCAGTCGGAATTCACAGTTAAAAATAATAAACCATGTGAGTTAATACCCTTGAATTGCTGAAACGTAAAAATTTCCAGTCTTGACTTTTCTCAAAATGAAGTCCTTTTCACTTCATAAGGCGTTTAGAAGTACTTGTACTTGGCTCTACGTATTATTAGTTTAACAAAATACTCAATTTTCATATCAACTTTAAAACTATAAAACTAGAATGAACATAAAAGAGAAATTGAATCGACCCTGTCAACCAGGTGCAACTAACTGAAACTTGTACATCTATCCAGATCCAGAGAAAACGGCTAAATGTTGCCGTGTGACGTTTCTTCTCACCCGAACACGCGGAGTTCGAATCTGTCGTTCGGACTTTTTTTTTCTTTTAACCCGAAGCTTTATAATAAATACCGAACATTTTAACGATTTTTTTTTTTTTTTAAAGTGTATCACAAGTGAGTCTTGAAGGTCTTGCCTCTTGTTGTTGTTGTTGTTTGTGTGTGTGTGTGTGTGTGTGCTTTGCTTTTTTTTTCCAATTCCTCTTCCACCCCCATAGAAGGCCTCTCCCGAGAGCAACTCTTCAACAAGTGCAGCATAAAAACTGGCTTTTCCTCTTGCGCCGAGGTTTCGGAGCCGTTTTGACGTCATGTGTCCGACAACGACGTACGTCAGCGTTGTAATCCTCCACTTTTAATCCGGGCGCTCTGAACATTTCAGCTTTTCACTTTTCTTTCCGAAGGATGTCAGTCTACAGTTTCACATTTTAATTGCTTTTCTTTTTCTTTTTTTAAACATGTGCGGTCTGTGGTTTTACATGTACATGAAAACTCAAACACTATGACAGGCCTGATAAAAATCATTTGTGGGGTAATTACCTATCTTATAAAAAGCAAATACAAAACTCACTGTGTGTGTGTGTGTGTGTGTGTGTGTGTGTGTCCCCCATGCCATGACAACAACAAGACCAGCGCTAGAGCGAAGTGACTGGTCACAAGAGCCAAGTAGTTTAGATGTTGGACTGACTTTCAATCTGAGGGTCCCGGGTTCGAATCACGGTAACGACGCCTGGTGGATAAAGGGTGGAGATTTTTACGATCTCCCAGGTCAACATATGTACAGACCTGCTAGTGCCTGAACCCCCTTCGTGTGTATATGTCACAACCCGTAAGGGGTTGGCCATGAACCCCCGCCCCTTCCCAGACTAGCTAACGTCCCGACAACACAAACACGGAGACACAGAAAAGTTCAGCTCGTTTTACCATGGTCATGTAAACATACATAAATAAATGAACGCCTCAAACCCAAGCATTACTCACACACACACACACACAAACCAACCTCTAACTACTGCACAATACAATTTGCGGTCAACTGCAGCGCCAGTTCTGCTTAAACACGAAGCCAGAGTTCAGACATTTGCTGACAGCCAAAGACGGACTACGCTGGTAGTTTGCTGGCTGGAGCTGGTCGGGCAAGAGGGACAGTGGGAAAGTGGGAACGGGAACGGGAACGGGAGTGAGGGAGTTTCGGGGTGACACGTTAGAAGGGGGACGAGGACCATTCCAGACTTGTGTCCTGGAGACCCGTCGAAGGCAGTGGCACGGAAGGGAGGGAAACAGGAAAACCTGTAACACCTCGCTGGCTCTGTTGACTATGTTCTTTTTTTTTACTAATTGCAAAAGAGTACATTCCCACCCCCTCCCCACTTATCTCTTCCTTAAGCAATATATATTACGCTAAACAAAAAGTGGATAACCTTTTACTTTACATGAAATATCAGCCTCGGCGTACAAAACTATTGCCGCGAAAAGTATTTGATTCGTCTATTTTCGCATTTCCAAATAATAAAAGGGTTAAACCAATACACAGCCCCAAACGTACATTATGACTAATCACAAATGGCAATAATATTTCAGTTTCCATCACGCTAGTTCCGAATAATATAAACAGCACCAGTCGGGCTACATTACATCACATTTCCATCCCCACAAAAATGTTTGGGAAAATTTACATACTGCAATTAGACAATCACCATTACAGAGCGGAAACAATCCGAGCTGAATATAATTATGGCAAAATGATACACCCAAACAACAAATTTACTAATTTCCCCCGAATATTTAGAGATAAAAGAGTGCTGGATTTAAAAGATTTCTGCTAAAAAAATCATCACCCCGACCTTGCAAGCAACCTAAACCTCACCTTGATGTTAACCAGTATCACAATTCACAACACCACATTAATGTTACGCAGACAAACACAGACTCCCTCACCTGTCACCAGGTAAATGGGCACACCGCTGCCCAGGGTGAAACACAGACCCACACACACACAGAGAAAGAAGGGGGTGACAACGAACACACCCCACTACTTCTGTTAGACGACACCCAACAGCTCCCTCGCTGGAACGGTGATCCGTCTCTTGACAGAGCTTGGCATCAAAAGCCCAGAGAAATCTTTCTCTATCCACCACATAGACTTCTGAACTCGCTCAGAGTTCACAAAACGTTCAGGAGAAGGGTCATGACACACACACATCCTCAGATATGCACGTGAAAAATCATGAAGGAGAGAGAGGGGGGTGAAAGAGGGAGGTGAAGGAGAGGGATGGAAAGAAGGTGAGAAGGGAGAGAGAGAGAGGAGGGGGTGGGGGGAGAGAAAAGGGGGAGAAGGGATGGAAAAGAGTTGTACATGAACACATGTATAGCAACCGTCACGAGCCGTGACAGTATACGCACGCAGAAGATCAAATACGCACGTTAAAGGTCCTGTAACCCATGTCAGCGTTCGGTGGGTTATGGAGACACGAAAATACCCAGCACGCATAAAATGCTAGTAATGGTCAAAGTTATGACCGCTGAGCATTAATGGAAGAAGAAGTCACCAAAACTGTGAGCACTTTATCATTTCCAGTTCTGTAAAACTGCTTCTGTGTGAGCCTGATAAATAATTCACACAATCTCCGCCTCTGAAACCTTCAGTCATCAATGAGAGTGACTGATCACCAAAATCTTTCACACAGGCGCTCTTTCTAAGAATTCAGTAGGGTGACCTGTCAATAATAGATTTGATTACGGATTATGATGCCAGACAGGAACAGCATCCGGTAGTATGTCGATATATCATGTCTGTTGCAAGAACAGACGGGACTTTAATGACTGTTAAGTGATAGAACACACACACACACACACACGTATGCACGCACGCACACACGCCGCACAGTGTTGTAGGCTACTGACACACCCACACAAACATACAGTGTTATTATTTTTGATCAACCTGCAAAATTACTTTTTTAAAATTATATATATATATATATATATATATATATATATGCACACACACTACGACTACCGTAGGCTACTACTAAAGCGGTGTTATGAGACAGCTGAAAGACAGAGAGAGGGGAGCGAGAGGGGAAGGGAGGAAAGGGCACGTGCAACAGTAGTTTTGCTCAGATCTGTAAGGCCGGTGAGGGAGACAGCATACACCAGGTCAGAATGACAGACAGAGAGAGGGAGCGAGAGGGGAAGGGAGGAAAGGGCACGTGCAACAGTAGTTTTGCTCAGATCTGTAAGGCCGGTGAGGGAGACAGCATACACCAGGTCAGAATGACAAAGACAGAGAGAGATGGGAGGATAGGGGGGGGGGGGAAGATAGAAGATGAAGATGGAGATGAAAGTAAAGAACAGCTGACGAAGAATAGATAAAAGAGAAGAAAGGATCCCCTCACACACCCCGAAAAAAAAATTTAAGACAAAAAAAAGACACAGAGGCAGAAATTAAACTCTCTCTCTCTCTGTCCTTCTCACGCTTCTTACATCACTTTGAGTTGTACATAGAACTTCACTGACCTCCTGTGATGCGAGGAACAGGACAGGCTAACAGACGGAATGAAGAGAGAGAGAGAGAGAGAGAGAGAGAGAGAGTGTGTGTGTGTGTGTGTGTGTGTGTGTGTGTGTGTGTGTGAAAGAGATA
>NC_134904.1:40316647-40331647 GCF_041734735.1 Babylonia areolata | reverse complement strand
TGTGTGTGTGTGTGAGAGAGAGAGAGAGAGAGAGGGAGAGAGAGGGAGAGAGAGGGAGAGGGAGAGAGAGGGAGAGAGAGAGGGAGAGAGAGAGAGAGAGAGGGAGAGAGAGGGAGAGAGAGTGGTAGAGCGAAGATGTAAGGAAGCCAAAAAAATATTTTAAAAAAAGCACCCAAGAACAGATGGATGACACACTGAGCAGATTCTCTCTCTCTCTCTCTCTCTCTCTCTCTCTCTCTCTCTCTCTCTCAAATTTAGGTTAGGTGTATCTGAAAATTATTAAAGAGGACATAATGAAAGAGATCTGATTTATCCATTATGTCCAACATTCAAAGAAGAGGAATTACATTTTGTTTTATGCTGCCCAGCCCTCGGTGATATTAAACTTAACTTTATTCCACACAAGTATTACCGATATCCGTGTGCCTCTAAGTTAAGTCCTCTGATGTCACCCACAAGGCAACGTGACGCGCACAATCTATCACTTTTCTTACATAAAGCGTTCAAACTTTGAGAAACTGTAATCTCGTAGCATGTCATGAACTACTGTTTCTCATGTCAAGTGCTATTTTGTTGAAATCTGATTTTGTTTTGGAATGTTTTGTAACAGTATTTGTTCACTCATCCCTTCATGAGGGGCCATGGTCTGATGAATTAACCATTCGCTTTCTCTCTCTCCCTCTCTCTCTCATTCTCTCTCTCTCCCTCTCTCTCTCTCATTCTCTCTCTCTCCCCCCTTTCTCTCTCCCTCTCTCTCTCTCTCCCTCCCTCTCTCTCCCTCCCTCTCTCTCTCCCCCCTCTCTCTCTCCCTCCCTATCTCTCTCTCTCCCTCCCTTTCTCTCTCTCTCTCTCTCTCCCACCTCTCTCTCACTCTCCCTCCCTCTCTCCCTCTTCCCCCCTCTTTCTCCCCCCCCCCCTCTCTCTCATTTCACATCTATGATTAGTGTTAAAAAAGGCACAACCCACTTAGCAGCTAAATGGAAGAAAGCTGTCATACAGCTGAACACGCGTTTAAAAAATATGAAGAAATGTCAAGGGATACCTTCTTTAAAATAATTTAAGTTAAAACACAACCAGTGTTGGCATATGCATCTGAGGTATGGGGGTTAAAACAGACTTGAACATATAGAGAAAGTGCACTTAATGGCATGTAAACGGTACTTAGGTGTTCCAGCTAGGACTCCAAATAAGATGGTGTATGGAGAACTGGGGAGGTGTCCATTGTATCTCCTACATAGCTTGCCTGCGTTGTTGGTTTAAGCTGTTGCAGATACCTCACAAAGTTCATATTGTGCTACTTGTGTCAAATCGGGTCAAAACTGCTGGTTAACAAAAGTGAGAGAAATTTTGTGTCAGACTGGTTTCAATGTGGTTTGGCTACAACAAGGAGTAGGGGATGAAAAGGGATTCTTGATTGCGTTTAAACAAAGACTTGTTGACTGATTTACAGAAGAATGGGATGGAACTATTAGGGTTCGTAATAGATATATGCTATTTATAGAACATTTAATACTGTTTTTGAAAAAGAAAATATGTTTATGACATGGATACGTATTGCTTTCGAGTTGTCATTACTCAGTTGAGATTGAATGTACTCCCCCTAAACAATAACGTTCATTGATATAGCAAATCTGCCCAAGATAGGAATTGTCCTTTTTGTTGTAACGAAGTTGAGAATGAGCACCACTTTCTGTTTCACTGCATGTTTTATGACGATCTCAGAGCTAAGTTTCTTAAAGAATCGACTACAGTATCAATTCATTCACTACCCAAAGCAACAAATGTATACCATAGATACAATGTATCCAAATACATTTTTCATGCAATCAACAGAAGGCAGAAGACGACGACCTTTTAGATAAAATAATGTCATTATGTTTCGTATAATTTCCAGATATAACTTTCGAGTCCACTTACACGTAAAGGGATATTTTTTGTTGTGTTTGTTTGTTTGTTTGTTTGTTTTCAAGAAGCGAATGTATGCATGTTTGTAATCATTTATATTACCCCCACCACATGCCCTTTTCAATCATCATAAAAAATGTATTGTGGCCAAAGGCCGATGTACATTAAACCTGCTGAGAGTTTCTCTCTCTCTCTCTCTCTCTCTCTCTCTCAGCTACTCTCCCCCCCCCCCCATACACCCCCCCCCCCCCCACACACACACCTCATTCACACCAACCCTACACCACCTCCTCCCATGGAGCTAATTTCCTGCAGCTCCTCAGATCAGACGACAGATGAACATGAACATGAAAATGAAAAGAAAAAGAAAAGGCCATAATGATCACTGTCCCTCTTATTTCCGCTCTGTTCGTTGTATCACGACTGGGGCCGGCTGGTATTGTGTGTTTCCACTGTCACAGGATCTTCACTAATGCACGGACACCAGCACACTGTCTATGACTAATGGAACTAATGGCCCCCTGTCCCTTTTTCTTGACCCAAAGCATTTGCTGGGCTTTGCTACATGTGTGTGTGTGTGTGTGTGTGTGTGTGTGTATGTGTGTGTTGGAGCTCATGTACGTTTATATGTATCTGACTGTGCTTTCATATCTGTGAAACTGCATGTTTGGTGCATATCTGTTATGCATGTGTGGGTGTATGTGTGAATGTGTGTCTTCATGTTTTACATTTATTTGCTTATTTATCATCATTGTTGTCTTATTTATTTATTTATTATTATTATTATTACTACTACAACCTTTTTTCTATATTATAATTATTATTTATTTATTTATGTAAGCTTATCTATTATTTATTCACCTTTTTTTTCTCAAGGCCTGACTAAGCGCGTTGGGCTACGCTGCTGGTCAGGCATCTGCTTGGCAGATGTGGTGTAGCGTATATGGATTTGTCCGAACGCAGTGACGCCTCCTTCAGCTACTGAAACTGAAACTGAAACTGCTACAGAAAAAACAACAACAACGAAGATCACTGACCACTCTTAGCTACGTGGGATTCTGTCCTAAAGAAGGACTTTAACTCACTCAGTACGACCAGTCCTCTCTTCTCCTCTACACAGACCCCTCGGATGTCCAGTGGGTGTCTGAATGACCCAACCTTTAACTTCCGTCGTCAGAATTGTGGTATTCTTTGTCAACATTCACCTCTTCAGTATAAGAGCCTTCCGCTTGCAATATTTTGATGCTGGTAATTGGGGTGAAACGCTGTTAACATCGTATCTTTCGCCGTTCGTACGGAGAGAGTTAACAAGAAAGTTATGCGGACATCGATGATGGTTCCCCTGTGGACGGCCGGCGTCGGGACGGACTGCGACAGTCGATCGAACCGGGGTGTGTGGCCGTGTATGGGGGCGGGGGGGGGGGGGATTGGGAAGGAGCGGCGAGATACGGTGCAGATAATGGTGCAGCACCAAAAAAAAAAAAAAAAAAAAAAAAAATTAAAGGAAAAAAAAGAGAACATTTTTTTTAAATGAAGAAAAAAGAAAAAAAAAGAAAGAAAAAAAGAAAGAAAAAATTAAGAAAAAAGAAAGAAAGAAAGAAGAAAAGAAGAAAAAAGAAAAAAAAGTTATGAAGACGGCTTACAAATACAGACCCCGCACTTTAAAAAAGAATTATCATCTAATATGACAATTTAAAGTGTCTTTAAAATGTCGAGACACTTTAAAAAAAAATGCAACAACATATATCTATATATTATTTTGAAGAGAACATTTTGTTTCCCTTCAAAATGACAGGAAATATCATGCCTGTGACATTGTGTCATGTCCTATAAAAGATAATTCAAGTTAAATTTGTATTTAAAAAAAAAAACACAAAAAACAAAAGTTGTCACCCATCCTGCCACCGGCCCTGTCCGCACACAGCAACAGGAACCATCACCACAGGTACGTATTCATCGCGCAGAAACACAGAGAGGGAGAGAGAGAGGGAGAGAGAAAGAAAGTGAGGGAGAGAGCGGGGAAAGAGAGAGCGGGAGGGAGAGTGAGGGGAGAGAGAGGGGGGAGTGAGAGAGAGTGAGTGAGATAGAGGGGAGAGAGAGAGGGGGGGAGAGAGAGAGGGAGGGAGAGTGAGGGGAGAGAGAGAGAGGGGAGAGAGAGGGGGGGGGTTGCAGAGAGAGAGAGAGAGAGGGGAATAAGAAAAAAAAGGGGGGGGGGAAGAAAGAGAGGAGTGTGTGGGGTAGTGGTGCGGGGGGGGTGCGGAGGGGGGGGGGGGTGAGAGAAAGAGGGGGGCTGCGAAGAGAGAGAGAGGGAGAGACAGGGGTAGAGAGAAGGTTCGATGGAGGGAGAGAGAGGGAGAGACAGGGGTAGAGAGAAGGTTCGATGGAGGGAGAGAGAGGGAGAGACAGGGGTAGAGAGAAGGTTCGATGGAGGGAGAGAGAGGGAGAGACAGGGGTAGAGAGAAGGTTCGATGGAGGGAGAGAGAGGGAGAGACAGGGGTAGAGAGAAGGTTCGATGGAGGGAGAGAGAGGGAGAGACAGGGGTAGAGAGAAGGTTCGATGGAGGGAGAGAGAGAGAGGGCAGAATGAGAGAAGACTGAGAGAGAAAGAGCAAGGGACAGAGAGTGAGACAGAGATTTGTTTTTCCCTCTCTCTCTCTCTCTCCATGACCTCTTCCACCACCCCAACGCCCCCCTCTCTCAACTTCCATGATTACCACTCCCCAGCCACTGGTGCCTTCGTGTTCCAGAAAGAAAATGATACAAGCGTCAAACCACCCGCCCTTGTATGATCCGGACCCTGACAAGATGGACTCACTTTTTCAAGAGGACGCGGTGGAAGAAAGAGAGAGAGGGGGTCGGAGGGGGGTTGAATAAGAGAGAGAGAGAGAGAGAGAGAGAGAGAGAGAGAGAGAGAGAGAGAGAGATTGAATTCTCTCCTTTCGAGAGCTCTGTAAACCAAAAGGTACAGTTTCTCCGAGGGCACAAGTCAAGACAGACGCCAAAGCAACGGCCACCGAAGAGCTGTTTCGCTCTGTTGAAGAGGTCGTCAGGCCTGCTACAGACCATATCTCCCTGACTGCTGGCTAGCTGAACAGCACACCACAAACCTCGTCAGCAAACAAAGCAGCTCCTCAGAACTGGGCAGGCAGGGGGGATAACACCTTGTCACATCAGACACAGGCCTATCCAAAGATGTGCCATCATCTTCAGCACACAGTAAAAGCGAAGCAAAAGGACGCCACTATTATAACAACAGCAAGCATATTTTACCACCAAAATATCTGTTTGAAAAATTCTAGCATTTCTGCATCACACCGAGAACTCTTTGGGGCTTGTGGAACGGTGTAAAGTTGGCTGTTTTAATCTAACACCGTTTTTTTCTCTCCCCCCCCCCCTCTCACATACACACACGCACGCACGCACGCATGCACACACACACACACACACATACGCACACACATACGCACACTTCCCGCCTTCTCCCCGTCACCATCCCTAACGTACAAATCAAATATCACAAATAAAAGAAGACATACTCCTTCTTGGGAATGTTGTTTGGGGAATTTGAAAGCAATCTGACAGAACCTGGACACAGCGAACTGCGGTCGTCTTTTAAGGAGCTTTTGGTGTCCTCGTGGTGGTGTGTGTCCATCGAGATCGATGATGACCATCGTTGTCATCCAGCTGGGGGATGGGGGCAGGGTGGTGGTGGTGAGGGGGGGATGCTCATGAATCTATCTGTGAGTGCGCAGATGGCTGAATAGTCCAATCTGCGCACGAAATGTTCGCTGACAGTTGGGGAAGACAAAGACAGGCATATCATTGTCAGGGAGCTTATTTGCCCGTGACTTTCTGGCCTGCCTCTTCTGAACAGCTGCAGCGGTCCTGTTGGCCTCGCACAACTTGGCACCTTTGTGCACAGCAGCGCGCCATTTGTCACGGTCCACTGCAGATTCCTCCCAGGAGTTAGGGTTGATATCAAACGCTTTCAGAGAGATTTTCAGAGTATCTATCAGCGAAAACAGCAGCACATTAACCACTATACACGTGGAGTGTAAAGACTGTGGCAGGCCGATTGTGCTGCAGAGTAGACCCTTTTGAAAACGGGATAGCCTATAAAACATTACATCCATATAGTTTGTGAGTGAGCGACATAATATTAATGATGTATGTCAATGAGTTTAACTCACTCAGTACGGCCAGTCCTCTCTTCTCCTCTACACAGACCCATCGGATGTCTAGTGGGTGTCTGAATGACCCAACCTTTAGCTTCCGTCGTCAGAATTGTGGTATTCTTTGTCAACATTCACCTCTTCAGTATAAGAGCCTTCCGCTTGCAATATTTTGATGATGGTAATTGGGGTGAAACGCTGTTAACATCGTCTCTTTCGCCGTTCGTATGGAGAGAGTTAAGTGTCCGCGATGTAAGCTCAGGTGTTGAAGACTACCAGGGAACCACTAGCCCAGTGCACCTGGGAAGTGTGATGATTATGACGTAATGACACCCGTTTCATCTGTCTTACCGATCCACACTCACTTTCCCCCAATCAGAAACAGGATCAAGTATCCAATCAATGTCTTCAAGGAAGAAAAAAAGACTGGAAGCCGGGCTGGGGAAGAAAGCCAGGCTGGTTTAAAATTTCCTTGCTGGTAGGAATCGGAACCCTTTTCATCTTCTGCGGTTCTGAAAGCCACAGTCAAACCCCTATAAGTCCATCGCCAGACTGGTCAATTTATTCCAAATTGGGCTCCGTCTTTTTTTTTACATTCTTTTCACTTTTTTTAATTCTTTTTTTCACTTTTTTTTCTTTCTTTTTTTTCCTTCTCACCTTCAGAAATAGATTCGTGTGACATCTTCCGCGAATAAGCGCTCGCTCTAGCGCAGGCCTTGAGTCAGGTACAAAGTTCAAACCAGATAACCGAAAGGACAATAAAAAGCGTCCAATTAGAGGTGTCATTTATTTATTTATCCATTCAATCGTTTATTTATTTATTTTTAAAGAAGACGCCGTTGCACTCCCATAAAGATGGAACTATCGAAGGAAACTGCGGATTTCTTCTGTGTGCCTTTACTCGTGATCAAAGTGCACTGGGAACACTTAAAAGCTATTTGAAGTCTTTTCTTCTTCAAGCAAAAGAAAAATAAAATAAAATAAGATAAAATCCATCACTTCGTGCCTAAAGTGGCGTGTTTTGCGTCGACTGATGTGAAGTGGTTACACTGCCAGACTGAGTGCGACATACATTATTTGTTGTGATCACCACAAAACTGCAACTCGGGAGACAGGAATGGAAGAACATATCCTTGGTTTTTCTTTTTTGGTGTGTGTAAGAGAGAGAGACAGACAGACAGACAGACACAGAGAGCGTGTGTGTTTTCTTTCTTTTTTGCTCTTATTCAGTGGCATCGAACAGTGTAACGGGCGTCTTCGCGATGAATTCCACTGCTCTGTATACAAGTGAGACACGCTGGCTATCTCTGTGCCATCGTTTAATGAAGTCCTTCATCATTCTTGGGAGGATGGAACAGGGAGAGGGGTGGGTGGGGGTTGGAGGTGGCCTTCATGCATCATCGTGTGACGGTATTGTTACTATGTTAGTATTATTATTATTATCATGACTCCAGTGTCAGAACCGGCAGATGACAAGTACTCGTCTGGAACGCTAATGCAATCAATTGCAGACGGTAGTAAGACAGGTTGGACGTGATGTTTTCCATGGGTTCCCCCCCCCCCCCCCCCTTCTTCTTCTTCTTTTTCTTTTTTTTTCCTTACATGAGTGTGATGGGAAGACAGCCATTGTTTGGAAAAAAACAGCCATCAATCATCATTCAGTGGGGTGCGGGGAAGGGTGTGTGTGTAGGGGGAGGGGGGAGGGGGTGAGGGGGGGGGGCGTGGAGGAGGGGCCGTGCTTCACCTAACTATGGATGCTGTGCGTCATCCGCTAAGGCTTGTTAATAATCAAATTGTCGCTGAGATTCGTCAAGATGGCGTGCCCATAATCCTCTCCTGTTGTTAAAAAATATCATGCTTTAAAATAATCATATTCTAAAAACAAATAAATCAATATCGATAACCTCTGTCAAAGGTTTATGTACAATTCATTTCTTTTACGCTGGGAAGAACACACAACTCGAGTAAATTAATAACACTTGTGAAGGGCGTGTAGCTTGTCTTCATATCTGGAACTTCTAAGCTGATAAGCTGGTTAGATTTTTCAAAATGATTTGTTTTGGGGTTTGTTTGTTCTTTTGTTGTTGTTTTTCAAACATTTTTTCAGTGTGTTTTACGCTGGTTTGATTTGATAAGGCTGGACTAAACTTGTGAATGAACGTGATACATGTTGTTGTTGTGTCCTTTGCTGCACCCGGAAAAGGGGAAAAAAGGATTCAATTTCTTGGAGTCCTTCAAAAACCGGGGGGGGGGAATCGATTTTATTTGCAAGCTGTTTTTGTTCAGCTGCTTGTCTCTCTGGTTATTGATTACCTCAAAATGTATGTTTGTCTGGCTAGGAATGAGCATTGCTCAGTTGCCGAGAATTGTTGTTGCCTGTGAGTAGTGAGTAAACGTTATGGATGAGCATTGCTCAGTTGCCGAGAATTGTTGTTGCCCGCGAGTAAACGTTATGGATGAGCATTGCTCAGTTGCCGAGAATTGTTGTTGCCTGTGAGTAGTGAGTAAACGTTATGGATGAGCATTGCTCAGTTGCCGAGAATTGTTGTTGCCTGTGATTAGTCAGTAAACGTTATGGATGAGCATTGCTCAGTTGCCGAGAATTGTTGTTGCCTGTGAGTAGTGAGTAAACGTTATGGATGAGCACTGCTCAGTTGCCGAGAATTGTTGTTGCCTGTGAGTAGTGAGTAAACGTTATGGATGAGCACTGCTCAGTTGCCGAGAATTGTTGTTGCCTGTGAGTAGTGAGTAAACGTTATGGATGAGCACTGCTCAGTTGCCAGTGGGAGAGAACGGTAATGAATGAGAACGGTTTAGTTGCCGGGATGTGAATGGTCTTAGATGAGAACTGCTCACTTGCCGTTTTGTGAGTGGTTTTGAACAGGAAGTGCTCACAGCTGGGCGGTGGGTGGACAGTCTCAAGCTCGTCACTCCAACCCACAGTCTGGCACTTTTAATTCCCATGCTGCTGTGACTGATGCTCAAGGGAGTGAAGCGTTAGCCTGTGGTGCATCCCACAACGTCGCCCCCACTGTCAAAAGAAGAGTTATCTTCCCCTTCAGAGGGAAAGACGGAACGAATCCGCGACATCCCTGCTGGAATCCTGGAGCTGTGTGCAGTGACTCACTTACACAATGAAAAGAACGCTTACCTCTGAATAACTCTAGCTTTTGTTGTTGTTGTCGTTGTTTTTTGACTCAACAACGTATGCACGTGTCCGTGGGTGTATGCGCGCGCGTGTGCGAATGTGTGTGCTCCCCCCCCCCCCCCCCCCCCCATCCCCCCCGCGTGTGTGTGTGTGTGTGTGTGTGTGTGTGTGTGTGTGTGTAAGAACCGATGTCCAAGATTAATGAATTCGTGATTTCCTCGATCTTTCGCTCCCTGCCGCCTTCGACATTCTTCGTCATTGTGAGAATAATGAACACTGCTGCCGACAGTGAATGAAACAAATCATCCCCCCCCCCCCCTCATCACCGTGCCTCTTACAGCCATTTGGGGCATCAGCTGACATGATACACTGAACTTCCTTTAAAACAACAACAACAAACAACAACCTTCAATTACGAGTGCGTGTTTCATCATCACAATCACACCAGCTATCACTGTTGTCACAATCATCGACATCATTATATTTTCATTACTGTTTTTATAATCTGTTTCCTCATCACCATAACCATCACCCTGTCATCAAAACCGTTGCCATCATCGCTGTCATCTTATTCTGATATCCCTAAGGGCCATCATCGCTGTCATCTTATTCTGATATCCCTAAGGGCCATCATCGCTGTCATCTTATTCTGATATCCCTAGGGCCATCATCGCTGTCATCTTATTCTGATATCCCTAGGGCCATCATCGCTGTCATCTTATTCTGATATCCCTAGGGCTATCATCGTTGTCATCTTATTCTATCCTAAGGCCATCATCGCTGATATCTTATTCTGATATTCTAAGGCATCATCGCTGTCATCTTATTCTGATATCCTAAGGCCATCATCGCTGTCATCTTATTCTGATATCCCTAAGGGCCATCATCGCTGTCATCTTATTCTGATATCCCTAAGGGCCATCATCGCTGTCATCTTATTCTGATATCCCTAAGGGCCATCATCGCTGACATCTTATTCTGATATCCCTAAAGGCCATCATCGCTGTCATCTTATTCTGATATCCTAAGGCCATCATCGCTGATATCTTATTCTGATATCCTAAGGCCATCATCGCTGTCATTCTGATATCCTAAGGCATCATCGCTGATATCTTATTCTGATATCCTAAGGCCATCATCGCTGTCATCTTATTCTGATATCCTAAGGCATCATCGCTGATATCTTATTCTGATATCCTAAGGCATCATCGCTGTCACCTTATTCTAATATCCCTAAGGGCCATCATCGCTGTCACCTTACTCGGATACCCTAAGGCCATCATCGCTGTCACCTTACTCGGATACCCTAAGGCCATCATCGCTGTCACCTTACTCGGATACCCTAAGGCCATCATCGCTGTCACCTTACTCGGACATCCTGAGACTGACGGGACTAACTGGTGCAAAGTCCTCCTTGCTCTGTTCAGCACCTACGATCAATACGTTGATCAGTCTGGCACCTGAATCTCCCCCCGATCCCCCCCCCCCCCCCCCAACACCCGCACCCCCCTCCATCTTAACACGACCCTAGATACAAAAAAAAAATATCATATATATATATAAAGAGGGGAAAAAAAACAACTCATGTGAACATTTTACTACCCTCGGTAAAATAATCCGACCAGATGGAGAATAAGTCGATCGTGATGCGAGATTCGAACCAAGTATCTACGGCATCAATGACAGTACCGCTCTCTATCTCTTCTTTCGATCTATGCACTTTCTATTCAAGCGTCTTTCTTTTCTCTCTGAAATGAATCGACAGCAGACGAGTGAAGGATCGAAGTCCTGATACATCAACCAGCTGTTCCCTCGCTCTCTGTTCCTGTTGACGGTCATTTGCCTTGCCTTGCTGCCGGGTCAGGTCAGACTGTGCGCGCCTCTGTCTTATTGTGTGTGCGTGACGATGATGACATGGATATTTGTGTGTGTGTGTGTGTGTGTGTGTGTGTGTGTGTGTGTTCGTGTGTTCGTGTGTGTGCGCGCGCGCCTATGTGTGTGAGTGTGTGTATAAGTGTGTGTGTGTGTGTGTGTGTGTGTGTGTGTGTGTGTGTGTGTGTGTTCGTGTGTGTGCGCGCGCGCCTATGTGTGTGTGTGTGTGTGTGTGTGTGTGTGTGTGTGTGTGTGCGTGCGTGTGTGTCTGCCTCTGTGTGTGTGTGTGTCTGTCAGTGTGTGGTGTGTGTGTGTGTGTGTGTGTGTGTGTGTGTGTGTGTGTGTGTGTATTAAATGTGCCTCTGTGTGTGTGTGTGTGTGTGTGTATTAAATGTGCCTCTGTGTGTGTGTGTGTGTGTGTGTGTGTGTGTGTGTGTGTGTGTGTGTGTGTGTGTGTGTGTGTGTGTGTGTGTGTGAGGAGGAGGAGGAGGATGTCAAACACTGTTGGAAGATGGTGCTAGACGTGGGAGGCAGGCAGGCAGGCAGGCAGGCAGGCAGGTAGGTTCAGATGACATCCGTCAAGGCTGTGGTCGCTCTGCTGCCGCCCGATGTGCTGGACGTGCTGCACATCCTCTCCCTCCCCTCCCCCCCCCCCCCCCCCTTCCCTCCCCATAACGTCGCTCTCAGGATCCTTCACCTTCCATACAGCACGGAGAGACCAGGGGAAGGAGTTGTTGGCAAGGGAGAGAAGGTGATGGTTGTTCTGGACGTGGAGTTGGAGGGCGGGGTGGTGGGAGAGGAGTTGTCATGAGAATTTATGAGTTCTCCAGATATTTGTTGCTTCCGTTTTTGGGGTTGTTTTTTTTTTTTTTTGGCGGGGGGACTGGGTGGTGGTGGAGGGGGGTGTATGTGTGTTGTTTTTTTTCCATCGCTAGAGAGAGAGGGGGGGAGAGAGGGGGGGAGAGAGAGGGAGATGGATGGAGAGAGAGAGAGAGAGAGGGGGTAGAAGACGACGAGAGAAGGGAGGGTTGCGTGTAAGGACGTTGAGGAAAAGGCACACAGCAGGGAGTGGAGGAGGGTTGGTCGGAGGTGGAGAGGCTGCTTCATCAGCTTTGTTCAACCTGACCGCCGGCACTTCTCAGGACAGGACAGAACGTGGGGGTGGGGGTGGGGGGCGGTGCATGGGGGGGGGGGGGAGTGCATGGGGGGGATGGAGGGGGAGGAGGAGGTGGGAGGGGGAGGGCGGAAGGGCAGAGAGGGGGTGGGTGGGGGGAGAGAGGCGGTGCGGCATGTTGGATCAGTTTTGTTTGTTCACCTTCATCATCTGCGATTTGTTTGGATGACGGAAAGGAAGGGTATGTGTGTGGGAGGGGAGGGAGGGGGTGGCGGGGGGGGGGGGGGGGGGGGTGGTTGATGCAGCTTCATCGCGTGAGGGCACGCAAGGAAAAACACAGAGAGAGAGAGAGACAGAGTCCGGAAGAGAGGTGGAAGAGGGGAGTGGGGGGGGGGGGGGGGGGGGGGGGGGGGGGGGGTAAACGAAATAGGGGAGAGAGAAAGATTGTGTGAAGAGAAGAGAGAGAAAGAGTCTGAAAGAGAAAGATATTGGGGAAACGAAAACAAAAATTGTTTATTCAATTAAAGGCCAAAAAGCCCTCACTGAAAAGATATTAGCAAAAGAGAGAGAGACAGAGAGAGAGAGACAGAGAGAGAGAGAGAGTTAGGGGGAAGAGAGTGAGTGAGAACGTTTGAGTGACCAGAGCAAGGCATACTCACAGAACTTGGGAGGAAAGTGTGTGTTTATCTGTCAAGCTTTTTATCCATCCATTCATTCAGTTTGGTTTATTATTATTATTATTATTATTTATTTATTTATTTTTAATTATATAATTATTATTCATTTATTTATTTATTTATTTTATTTTATTATTATTATTAATTTTTTGTACGCTTATAATTGACTTCATCACGTTTTTGCGCCTTATACATATTAATATTAGCAGTAGTAGTTCTTTTTTTATGTATTTATCTCTCTCTTTTTTCAAGGCCTGACAAATCGCGTTGGGTTACGCTGCTGGTCAGGCATCTGCTTGGCAGATGTGGTGTAGCGTATATGGATTTGTCCGAACGCAGTGACGCTTCCTTGAGCTACTGAAAACCGAAACTGAAACTCGGAGGGAAGACGTAACGCACTGCCCAAAAGACCACTGCTCCTGTGCCACTCCACAGTGCAGAGGAAAAAAGTATCGGCGTCGACAACAACTGCAACAAATACACAAAACTAAATAACAAGAGAGGCAAGGCCTTCAAGACTCACTTGTGATACACTTTTAAAAAAAATCCAAGCTTTTTATGTATTGAGTACAATTTCAAAATGTAATGTTTAAGATGAGAAAGATCAGTTTAAAGCGAATTAAGTCCCCTAGCATTAATTACAGAGTAGTTTCCCTTCTTTACTTTTTGCACCAAAACGTTTGCAAAATAAATAAAACTTCCATGCTTAGCAAAAGAAGTTCCTGTTTGAACAAAAAATGATAATAATGACTGCTCTTGTTGTTGGGTCAGAATATCAGATCAAAGTGCCAAGTTTAGAGAATACAAAAAATATAAATATAACAGTAAATGCAGTTTGCATATAATTAGGCTTCATTTTTTATTTTTTTTGTGCCCATCCCAGAGGTGCATTATTGTTTTAAACAAGATGACTGGAAAGAACTGAATTTTTCCTATTTTTATGCCTAATTTGGTGTCAACTGACAAAGTATTTGCAGAGAAAATGTCAATGTTAAAGTTTACCACGGACACACAGACACAGACACACACACACACAGACAACCGAACACCGGGTTAAAACATACTCACTTTGTTTACACAAGTGAGTCAAAAAGTATCGGCGCCGACAACAACTGCAATAAAAACACAAAACTAAACAAAAATACCACCAGCAGAAATACCGGTGAAAAGCTCCAAGCCTGGACCCCCCCCCCCCCCCGCCCCCCCCCCCCCCCCCCCTCACCTCGCTCCAGTTCAATCAATCATTTTTGCCCTAATCTCTGAAATCATATCATATCATGTCATGTTACGCATTGCACAACAGACCGAAAATGGGCAATTTCTGAGCTAATTATCTGTCACGTTTTTTAAAAATAATTTTTTAAAAAGTAAAAACAGAACCAAAATAATGTTAAAAGGTCAATCAAAATGTTCATCCGTGTCATGCCCAGTCCACGTTTATTTATCTATTTTTTGTTAGATGATATCTTGATGCAAAATACAGAAACAAGACAACAACAACAACAACAACGAAAGACATCTCCCAAACCTTGTAACACACATAAAACAAAGAGACATACCCATTAGTCCACAGCAAGCCAAACTGAAAACAACAAACACACAACCAAAAAAAGAGAGACATATATAGAGAGAGACAAAGACACACGCACATTGGAAAGAGGCAGAAGACAGAGAAAGAGAGAGAGAGAGAGAGAGAGAGAGAGAGAGAGACACACACACACACACACACACACACACACAGAGAGAGAGAGAGAGAGAGAGAGAGAGAGAGGAATAACCCCGAATACACAAACGTTATGTCGATAAAAACAAAATTTTTCTTTCTGTAAATGTCAGAGTGGTGATATTCCGCTATGGTGAGTTCACCCCCCACACCCCTCTCTCTCCCTCTCTCTCTACCTCCTCCATCCCCACACCCTCATAACAGCCATCACGTGGAGAATGAAATAGAGGGAGAGAGAGAGAGGGAGGAGAGAGAGAGGGGGGAGAGAGAGGGGGGGGAGAGAAAGGTGCAATAGCAACGCGTTTCTGTGTCATCCATGACCATTTCTAACATCCTTCATCCAGACCCTGTCACTCGTTTACACACACACACAGCGCACACACAGCGCAC
>NC_134904.1:40299147-40311647 GCF_041734735.1 Babylonia areolata | reverse complement strand
GAAGCCTTCATACCCTCTGCCACACGACAAGCCATGACTGAACTGAAAGAAACCACGTTTAGAGCCATATGACAAACCATTCACTGCAGAGAAACCACGTTTAGAGCCATATGACAAACCATTCACTGCAGAGAAACCTTCAAGTTCTCTGCCACATCACAAACCATGAACTTAAAGAAACCACGTTTAGAGCCATATGACAAACCATTCACTGCAGAGAAACCTAAAAGCTCTCTGCCACCTCACAAACCATGAACTTAAAGAAACCACGTTAAGAGCCATATGACAAACCATTCACTGCAGAGAAACCAAAAAGTTCTCTGCCACCTCACAAACCATGAACTTAAAGAAACCACGTTTAGAGCCATATGACAAACCATTCACTGCAGAGAAACCTAAAAGCTCTCTGCCACCTCACAAACCATGAACTTAAAGAAACCACGTTTAGAGCCATATGACAAACCATTCACTGCAGAGAAACCTAAAAGCTCTCTGCCACCTCACAAACCATGAACTTAAAGAAACCACGTTTAGAACCATATGACAAACCATTCACTGCAGAGAAACCTTCAAGTTTTCTGCCACATGATAAACCATGAACTTAAAGAAGCCTCCATCCTCTCTGCCACACAAACCATGCACTTAAAGAAGCCTCCATGCTCTCTGCCACATCACAAACCATGAACTTAAAGAAGCCTCCATGCTCTCTGCCACATCACAAACCATGAACTTAAAGAAGCCTCCATCCTCTCTGCCACACAAACCATGAACTTAAAGAAGCCTCCATGCTCTCTGCCACACAAACCATGAACTTAAAGAAGCCTCCATGCTCTCTGCCACACAAACCATGAACTTAAAGAAGCCTCCATGCTCTCTGCCACATGATAAACCATGAACTTAAAGAAGCCTCCATGCTCTCTGCCATACGACAAACCATAAACTTAAAGAAATCTTCTTGGTCTGCACCACGAAACAAACCAAGAACTACAGAGAAACCATGCTGCTGTGTGACACACTGCCAGCAAACTGTATCCTCGGCAACAGAAGGGGAAAGACAAATCCTCGCCGCTTTCAGAACCCCACCGAACGTCAAACCGAGTCTCCAATACTTAAAAAAACAAAACAAAAAACAACAAAAAGTCAACCACCAAGGAACCATACAAGATCATCATCAGGAATGTTGCATTAACACGACAACCCCCCCAGAGAAGCTATCAACAAGGCGGAAACCAAGACAGAATGGCCACGAGCTTGATTGTGAGCAGTATCTCCTTTCGCGGCAGTTCGCTTTAATAGACACCCCCCTCCACCACCACCCCGACACACACACACACACACAAACCAACGCCCCCCTCCCTCCCCCCCCAGGCTGGAGACGAAGAAAGGTTTCTGATCCAATTCTCTTACAACACAGAACTGACTTTTTTTTTCTTCTTCTTCTTCTTCTTGTTTTCGTGCGTGAGCGAAGCTAAAGAACCCGCTCGCACCGACTGAGGCTGAAACTTCTTCGCCGGTTATTAGTTCTTGGAAGCACTCGGATGAAACAAAATGACATCCGACAGAATGTTGACAGCACGGAACGTCTTGTATGTAAAAGCTGGGGAAGGGGAGGTTGGTGGTGTGTGTGTGTGGGTGTGTGTGGGGGGGGGGTCGGGGGGGGGGGGGGCGTGGGGGGGATGTCACTCATCCTTACCCCCAAACCCCTCTGCCTTGATAAAGTGCTGAGGTTTTGTTGGATCTCAATGACTTGAGATGTCTCTGCTGGAACTGCTTACCCTCAGCAGATGGGGAAAAAAAACCAACAACAAAAAGCAAAGAAAAAGAAAAGACAAATCTATTTGGATGCTGGTCGGAATAAACGTGCATGCGTGCATGGGTGAGAAAGAAGAACCGGTGGAGAGAGACTGAGAGAGAGAGAGAGGGAGAGGGAGAGAGAGAGGGGGGGGAGAGAGATAGAGAAAGAGAGAGAGAGAGAGAGAGGGAGAGAGAGTTGGAAGGGAAGAGAGAGAGGACATTAAAAACGAAAAAAAAACTTTTATCAACGTGTGTATTAACTACAGATCTGAAAACGGTTATTGGAGCAAATTCAGCTTTTACCGACCGCTTTGGCAAACAGTGATTTTTTGTTGTTGCCAAAATCAGTATTTAATTATCATAAAAAAATAATACACGCAGCCTTTTATAGCGAAATATTTTACAGTAAAAATGCTGTGCAAAAATCTGTAGAAAAATCCATTTCGATAGGAAAAACAAATAAAACTGCACGCACGAAAAAATACAAAAAACAAAAAAAGAAATGGGTGGCGCTGTCACAAGTGTAACGACGTGCTCTCCTTGGAGAGAGCAGCCCGAATTTCACACAGAGAAATCTGTTGTGATAAAAAGAAATACAAATACAAATACAAATGATCTGCTGATGGGTCCACCCCGGGTGGAATAATACTGACTCAGTCAAAGTAATGGAAAAGGGGAAGAGACCGCTGGACAAAGGACAAGAGGATGCCATCGATGTCCGTTCACAGGTCGAAGGATGCATAGATACCAGGTTGAATGAATGATATGGATACTTATACAGCGCCTATCCACGGTCGGAGACCAAGCTCTAAGCGCTTTACAAACAAGGGGTCATTTGCACAACAGACTGCCTGCCCTAGGTGGAGCCGACTGACGGCTGCCATTGACGCTCATCATTCGTTTCCTGCGCCATTCAATCAGATTTCAGGCACGCACACATACACTCTCAGACAGACATGTAACATTTTACGAGGATGATCGTTTTGTTTATTGAAAATTTATCCCCGCCATGCAGGCAGCCATACTCCGTTTTCGGGGGTGTGCATGCTGGGTATGTTCTTGTTTCCATAACCCACCGAACGCTCACATGGATTACAGGATCTCTAACGTGCGTATCTGATCTCCTGCGTGCGCATATACACACGGAGGGGGTTCAGGCTAGTACTAGCAGGTCTGCACATAATAAGTTGACCTGGGAGATCGGAAAAGTCTCCACCCTTTTATCCACCAGGCGCCAATACCGAGATTCGAACCAGGTCCCCTCAGATTGAAAGTCCAACGCTTTAACTATTCGGCCATTGCACCCGAGTGAAAGGCTTAAGGCTACAAAGAGGAGACCGGGATACACACACACACACACACACACACACACACACACACACACACAGAGCGGCAGTCCTGACGGCCATGGGCAAGATGTAGGAGGGAATGGAGGGGTTGGGGATTGGGGGTGGGGGGGGGATGAGGGGAGAGGAACAAAGGAAGGGGGACTCTATACCATGCGTGTTCTCTGCTTTTCTTTCTTTCTTTCTTTCTACCCCACATCACAGGAAAGGCTCATCATCTCCTTGATGCCTCCCCCCCCCCCCCCCCCCCGAACACCTCCGATCCTCCCCCCCCCCTTGCCTGTCCCTTCCATCCACTGACCCTTTCCCCCCACCCCTCTCCCAATCTGTCCCCTCCCTCCTCACTCCAACCCCCACCCACCCACACTGCCGCCCCGGGCGTGCACGAACCTTATGAGGGCGTATTACGCCCCGTCGCCAACATGTCCAGTCGCATGGAATAGAGACCCCCCCCCATCCCCCCCACCCCCAGGCCCCCCCTCACCCTCACCAGTGAGGCGATTACATTATAAAAGCCTGGCCCCCGTTATTTATATATGAAACTCTGTGTGGTGTGTGTGTGTGTGTGTGTGTGAGAGAGAGAGAGAGAGAGAGAGAGAGAGAGAGAGAGCAAGAGAGAGAGAGAGAGAGAGAGAGAGATACCGTGATACAAAACCTCAGTCAAATGTATGCCCACGGAAAAAAAACAACCGCTTTCCACTTTCTCATGCGTGCTGATTATATCTTCTATCTATATCTATGCATCTATCTACACACACACACACACACACACACACACACACACAGAGTGCGAAAGTACATTCATATTGTTCCTCCGAACCTATCTCCACGCTGTCTACACACGATCCTTTCAGTTCGGTACGCTGCACATGACAAGACGAATCAGTCCTGCCACGACGGTACGGATTGCCATGGAGGACTCCACCCCGGCTCCAGAACTCCCGTCACGTGCATTGCTTGCTACCGGAAGTCACGCAAGGGAAGATAATTATGATGTGCACATTGCCCGTTGGAATACTTCCTGGCCCGCACGCTTGTTCCGAGGCCAGCCCCTCCCCCCTCCCACCCCCCTGCCCCCACCCCCGTCCCCCTCACACCTTCCTGGTATGACTAACAGCGGTCGCACCAACTGTGCACTGGAATGTGGGACTGGGGAATGAATGTCCACGTATCAAAAAATGTCAGGAATCCCAGTCTGGCGACATTCTTCCCCCCCCCCCCCCCCACCCACCCCCATCCAAGCACTGAGCACACGCGGTAACTGTACTTTATGGAAAGAATCGAGTGTATGATTATCGTTAATTGACGAATTACTTCCCTTTGACTCGGCAGGACCTGAGGGAGGGATGGGTAATGGTAATAGTGGTGGTGGTGGTGGTGGTGGTGTGGTGTATATCCGAAGGTTTATCATAACTGTCTTTTTCTTCTTCTGCTTTTTTTTTTCAAGAGTAAAGTAAATTCAGTATAACGAAAGCATACGATATCATTTTCAATGAAAATTAGAATAATAACAATATTAATGAACTGGATAGTCCACCTATTTTCTCATTAACAAGACCTGACTTAGAATATCCCCCACACACCCCCGACAGTGTTTTTACTCTCTCTCTCTCCTCCCCTCCCTCTCTCTCTGCTTCACCCCCCCCCCCCTCCTCCTCTCCTGTCATCATCATCAGCTACACCCCCAACCCCGGCCGTTCCCATCAATGTTTAACTGACAGGTCAGAGCTATTATTCAGTGTTCTCTTCAATTTATCATCATTTCAAAATGACGTTTACCGAACGACAATATGCACAAGAGAAGAAATGTGGATGTTCTAAATCTTCCAGAAAAATACGAACAAAAAAAACAAAACAAAAAACACACACACACACACAAAAAATCCTTCCTTCTTCAGACATGACATGTCTGGCCACAAGCCCCTTTTTGCCACCTCCGTGCAGCGTCTGGCATGAACATCGATATGTCTACTTTTCTTTTCAGGGTGGGAGTGGGGTGGATGCATAGCTAGCTAGCTACTCCTTCGCAATTACAATCATTTTTGTTCTTTAAATCTCCACGTTCTTGTTCAAAACACTTGTTTACTCAAAAACAGAGCCTTCTTCATCTTTGTTGTCTTCGTGTCGCTGGTTAAACTAACAACAGAAAGGGGCGAGAAAAAAAAACCCAACTTGTTTTCAACCCATATTCCAGCACTGTCTTTCTCTCGTCTTTCTGTAATATCATATTTCATAAAAACAATGTCACAGGCGTTTTGGTACGAGAGTTATTCAGAGACAAAGACACAGGGAGTTAATGGGTCAGGAGAGGGAGGGAGGGAGGGAGGGAGAGAGGGAGGGAGGGAGGGAAGGCGGGATCATATCACTGAGCAGCACGGTGTGGATAATAATATATCATACTGGCTGAGACGGTCTCACCTTTCAGTCTTGAGTTTCAAAAAAAGACTCATCGCCAAGCAGTTTTGACGTCACGTCGTTGCACTAAACGACTCTACAGACAAGCCCAACACACAAACGCGCGCGCGCGCGCGCGTGCACGGCGCGCGCTCGTGCGCGCATACACAAATTCGACAAATTCAATCCCCAACCTAGCCACCCACAAACGCACATACACACACACACACGCGCGAGCGCGTGCACACACATACACACGGATGCACACACCACACACACGCGAGCGCATGCACACACACACACACACACACGCACACACACGACAAAGTCCCTTTCCATCACATCCGACACATCCACTCAACACACCCACAAACACAACCAACCAACTACACAGTCCTCAGCCCCCCTCCGCCCCCACCCTCGCCACACCACACACACACACACACACACACTCACACACACACACACACACAGCGCTTCCCACTCCGTCCCCCCACCACCACCCTCCTCCACCCCTTCACACACGATTCCACGAACCCTCAGAGCCATTAAGAAAGCTATTATTAACTCTCCGTCACCATGTAAAACATAAACGGGTTTTAGGGTTGCGGGGGGGTGGGGGGTGGGGGTGGGGAAGTCGGAATGAGTGTGATCCTATCATACCTGCACAAAAACATGTCCACCCTACCCATCTTACCGCACAAATATACATTATTATACATTATTAATATATATATATATATATATATATATATATATATATATATATCGGGGTGGGGGCAGGGGGAGGCAGAGCGGGGGGCGACAAAACCAGCTCTGCGGGCAGACCTCCTATATACCCTTAATATATCTAAATGGAAGCTGGCGTTCACGTATCAAAAAATAGCTCCAAGCTGAGAAAGGAGGGTAAGTCCCTAGCTTCCCCCTCCCAACACACCCCATCCCCTCCCCTCCCCTCCCCTCCACCTCCCTCTCACGCCTCCACGTATTTCGATGCCCTTCATGATGCCAGTTCAGTTTTCTGTGTTCTTGTTTCCATGGGAACATCTTGAAAACTTAATGGGCTGCCCCCTACTCTTGGGAGTGGGGGGGAAAGGTGGGGGGGGGGGGGGGTGAGGAGAAGGGGGATGCGTAGAGAGAAACACAGAGAGATGTGAGAGAGAGAGAGAGAGAGAGAGAGGGGGGGAGGGAGGGACAGACACAGACAGATTGAGAGTACTTGAAAAACACCTCCCCCACCCCCCACCCCCATCCCCTCACCTACCCCCCGGACACAAACACACACAACAAAATCACCGACCTTTACAATGACTCCAGATTGTCAATGAAAACAATGAAAACCGCGCACGTTTTTAATTTTAATAAACTATCATCACCACACACACACACACACACACACACACACACACACACACACACTAATCATATGAACAAGCGGAAATCTGACAATGAGAGAGAGAGAGTGAGTGAGAAAGAGAGAGAGTGAGAGAGAAAGAGAGAGAAAGAGAAAGAGAGAGAGTGAGAGAGAGAGATAGAGAGAAGGTCACAAACACACACAATGCAGGGACAGTGAGTGAGACCCGATTGAGAGAAAGTGGAGAAAGAAAAGAGGTGAGAAAAACTGGAACATTCTCTCTCTCTCTCTCTCTCTCTCTCGTTCATACATACACGCTCTCTCTTTCACACAAACACTTATTCTCTTTCACACACTCACATTCTCTCTCTCTCTCCCGCTCTCTCTCACAGAGAACACGAGGAGGGAAATAGTGGAACATTCTCTCTCTCTCTCTCTCTCTCTCTCTCTTTCATGCATACATACCCTCTCTTTCACACAAACACACTCTCTCTCTCTCTCTCTTTCATACATACATACCCTCTCTTTCACACAAACACACACTCTCTCTCTCTCTCTTTCATACATACATACCCTCTCTTTCACACAAACACACTCTCTCTCTCTCTCTTTCATGCATACATACCCTCTCTTTCACACAAACACACTCTCTCTCTCTCTCGCTCTCAGACGCGCTTACACTCTCTCTCTCTCTCTCTCTCTCTCTGACCTAATTAATGTCAAATCCATGAACATTATGATATTGTGTCATCTATTCAAGTGTCATAATACCCCTTCCCATGCCCACCCCCAATCCCCTGGTTTTGAATTGTGGTCCATGGCCAAAGTTCCTTAAAACAATTTCGTTCGTTCGTTCTCTCTCTCTCTCTCTCTCTCTCTCTCTCTGCACACACACACACACACACACACACACACACAGACACACACACACACACACACACACACACACATTTCTCTCTCCGCCCCCGCTGTCACAGAGATGAACACAGACATGAGGCAGAGGGGACAGGACAGGCCAGGACAGGGGAGGAGGATACACTGGAGAGGTGGGGGGGGGAGTTAAGAGGGTAGAGGGATGGGAGGGGGTTGGGGATCGAGGGGGGGGGGGGGTTGCTGACCTGTGTCATGTGACTTGCTGGAGGTGTCAGGAGGTGCCGCCGACAGGTCCAAGGCCGGGTGACCCTCACTCCCCTTCCCTGTCTGACTCACACCTGCACACACACACACACACACACACACACACACACACACACACACACACACACACACACACACACACACACACACACACACACACACACACACACACACACACACACACACACACACACACACACACACACACACACACATTCAATTCAATTGCGATGACGGTCAGAAAACACTCGCCAACTATGCATTTCATTGCATGTGTCTTTGATGACCCGTTTCTTTCTTTGTTCATTGTGTTCTTTTGTTGTGTCTATTAATCCTGTAGGATTTCATGACAAGAAATGATGTCGAGTTGAGTCGAGTTGAGTCACACACATGCAAACACACACATACATTCATCGTCATTATCAACGCCGTTGTCATTAATTTTATCAGGCGGCTCAGTCATCATCATCATCATCATCATCGTCAGCACCTGCCTGAGCAAACAGCGTGTGATGAATTCCAGAACATCGACCTTGCTGTCGTCAACATTGTCCAATATCAACCGTGGCTGCTAGAGTTATAATCATCAACATCGTCACCACCTTAAAACACGCTGTCGTCACCATTATCCACGCGTCACCCTCATCACCAACACATAATCACAACCGTCCACTCGACTTACATCAGAGATTGATATAAGCTTTCATTTCAGCTAACAGCAAAGTGAGAGCTGAGTGATCAACAATTTCTTCCCTGAAGTGGGAATTCATTTGTGTGTTTTTTTGTTTGTTTGTTTTTGTTGGGGTTTTTTTTGTTGTTGTTGTTGTTGTTTTGGGGGTGTGGGGGGTTGTGAAGGACAACGACTCTCAAACTAGGTGGCAAATTGCACTAGCTCTAAGTGTTGCAGCACTGCGGGGCTAGTTGGCCTTTGGGGACCATCCCAGCGCCGACTGTCCTGAAACCCTCTTGGCCGAGAGAGTGGGGATGTAACTTGGGCAAGACACTCTCCACTATAATCAAATTCTAGCCCAAACAGTCGGGACAGCAGTTGCCTCCTCTGCTGTTCTGATGGTCATAGTCGGACACGACCGACTGTCCATACCTCCATCAGCACGGCAGCTGAACAGGTTTTATCTTAATCCCCTTCTTGCCAAGCAGCTCAAAAGGCTGCCACAAGGATTCAACACTGCTGCCTGTCTTGCGCTGTCTTACCTGTGGCATGAGCTTCCCCTAGGTATAGGCGTTCTGCTTAACTCACTCAGTACGGCCAGTCCTCTCTTCTCTCTCCCTTTAACTCACTCAGTACGGCCAGTCCTCTCTTCTCCTCTACACAGACCCCTCGGATGTCCACTGGGTGTCTGAATGACCCAACCTTTAGCTTCCGTCGTCAGAACTGTGGTATTCTTTGTCAACATTCACCTCTTCAGTACAAGAGCCTTCCGCTTGCAATATTTTGATGGTGGTAATTGGGGTGAAACGCTGTTAACGTCGTCTCTTTCGCCGTTGGTATGGAAAGAGTTAAATGGTTTGTTTTATCAGCCGTTCTGTCATGTCTTCCTTGATCTTCTTGGCGAACTTTTTCCATCTGGTATCAAGAGAAAGGCTACTGTTTGAAGTGCATCTTGTGCTATTCTAACGACGTGTCATGTCCAGCGAAAGGCTACAATTTGAAGTGCATCTTGTGCTATTCTAACGACGTGTCATGTCCAGCGAAAGGCTACTGTTTGAAGTGCATCTTGCGGCATTTTAACCCTTTCACCGCCAAGCTCGCATTTATGCACAGGCGTGGTAGAGGACCCACGTCACTGAAAGGTGACCATACATTGCTCTGTTATCCATGAACCTACTAGCAGCTCTTCATGTTCGGTGGTAGGATAGGCCATATTTTCTATACATCGCAGGGGGAATCCCCAGCTATTCTTAGCCACTGTCTATTCTGTGTTTATACCACAAGGGAATTTTGTTCTCTAAATCGACTGGCGCTGAAAGGGTTAAGGACGTCCAGAGCCACCTTCTTCGTATGATATCAGTGGCGATGTCTAGCATGGGGGGTCTTTTCTGGAGTTCAATGGAGTTCTGCCCCCCATTTTTTTTTTCTTTCCAGAACTCCACACAGGCTTAAGCCGGTCAGCATTAATACCGTCATTTCAGCTCTTGGTAGGACCACGGTCACTGCCTGAACAGCAATATTCATGCATCTACGGGTTCAGCTCACGACACAACCCACCCCCGACCCTCTCCTCTAACTGAAAAAAAAAACAAAAAACATGGAAGAACTTAAAACTTGGCGCTTCCCACTGTGCACTGTACGTTACGGAGGAGCCCTCACCTTCATCGCTGTTGGCGCCAGAGGCGGGCAGACCCGAGTCGGCCGAGTCAGATGGGGGTATCCCACCCGGGGTGGCCGGGGAGGCGCGTCTCCGGGCCGGCGATGCCTCACGCTGCCTCTGCTGCTGCCGCTGTTGCTGTTGCTGTTGCTCTTGTTGCTGTTTCTGCTGTTCTTCTGCTTGTTGTTGGAGCAGGAGGTCGAGCCCCGCCTTCTGCTGTCGTAGAGTCTGCACCTCGGCATCCAGCTCCTCCTGCCGCTCCTGCTGGGTCCGGCACCGTGCTTCTAGCTCCCGGATCTGGCTCTGGTGACATGGGGGGAAGGAAGGGGTGAGTGAGAGTGGGTGGGTGGGTGGGTGGGTGAGTGAGTGAGTGGGTGAGCGAGTGGGTGGGTGGGTGGGTGGGTGAGTAAGTGGGTGAGCGAGTAAGCGGGTGGGTGAGTGAGTAAGTGGGTGAGCGAGTAAGCGGGTGGGTGGGTGAGTAAGTGGGTGAGCGAGTGAGTGGGTGGGTGGGTGGGTGGTTGGGTGAGTGAGTGAGTGAGTGGGTGGGTGGGTGAGTGAGTAAGTGAATGAGTTGGGTGTGTGTGTGCACAAACAAAGGGGAGAAAACAGAAGAGAGGGAGAGAGGGAGAGCACAGAGAGACGGAGAGCAAAGACAGACACATACAGACAGACATACAGTCAGTCAGAGACAGACATTGACTGAGACACAGATGTACAGTATGCGCAGGTTTGTGTATGCAGTGCGTATAAGTGGCTCACGCATGTGGCGCACGTGTGTTTTTTTGTGTTTTTTTGTGTTTTTTTTTTTTGTTTTTTGGGGTTTTTTTGCAAGCGTGTGCGTGTGTAAGCAAGTCCGTACGTCCGTGCGGTCATGTGTACGCCTGTCTGTCTGTACGAGAGAGACATCGGTCGGCTGAAAGGATAGCGCCACCGAAACCCATGGAACACCACCTACACAAGTGAGTCATCAACGAAAGAAGAGAATGCGAACTTCATAACCATCCGAAATGCAAACCGCTTTTGGTTTGTTTTGTTGTTTTTTTGTTGGGTTTTTTTGTTTTTTTTTTTCCCACTGTGCTTTTCAGAAGCAGTTTCATTCCTAAGCATGCAGTTTTCTTTTTCTTTTCTTGTTCTTTATTATTATTATTATTATTATTATTATTATTATTATACTATTTTCATTACACCATCAGTTAACATTTGACAAAAAATAAAATAAATATATAACACACTTATTCACCCTTGCTTTGTGCTCTCACAGTGAACCAAATTTTGCGCGAGAGAGACAGACAGACAGACAGACAGAAAGAGATAGAGAGAGAGAGAGACAGAAAGAGAGAGAGATGAGGGCGGACACATGACATAAGGATAAACCAAATCAAAGAAAGCATGCCAGAAACTTTACAACAGAGAGAGAGAGAGACAGAGACAGAGAGACACACACACACAGAGAGAGAGAGAGAGAGAGAGAGAGAGAGAGAGAGAGAGACTTAAACTTCCAGTGAAGAAAAAACGCCACCATGGTGACTCCTCCAACAAGTAACTAACTGTGCATGGTTGGCACGACACGGCAAAGCTCTCTTCACCCTGCCCCCTCAAACAATCTCTGTCTCCTAAATCAATGAGGCAAAAACAACAACAACAACTAATCAATTAACACACAAAAAAACACCTTCCTTTCCATGTACACTCAAACAATCGCCATGTCACCTCAATATGGCACCAATGAAAATTAAATAAAAACAGAAAAAAAACAGCAAAACACCTTCATCGCGTATGCAGCAAGACTGAGCTTACCCGGGTACCAGTGTACTGCAGGCGATACAAACTATCCGAAAACTACACAAAATGCACAGCAGAAAAAAAAAAAAAAAAAAAGAAAAACCCACCGATGTTCGGATAAGCAGCAATAGGCTAAACTGGATTCAGTTTACTGCAGACGTAACAAAAAGTGACTAAGGACGGATAGACGCCGTGGTGATAAATCTGGTGGGACGTCAGTCAGCGCGATAAATAAATAAAAGAGAAACAAAATGAAACAAGAGCTCATTGCTATCCTCCGAAGACTGCGCTGGGCCGATGGAAGACAGCTACGCCTCTAGAAAGCCTGCAGAAAGTAGTGAGCAGATTGTCTTGTCTCGTCTGCTA
>NC_134904.1:40271647-40294147 GCF_041734735.1 Babylonia areolata | reverse complement strand
TGAACAAAGACAAAAAGGCAACAGGCAGTGAGCAAACAGGCAACAAAGACGATGTGAACAAAGACGAGCAGGCAACAGGCAGTGAACAAAGACAGACAACAGGCAGTGAACAAAGACAAACAGGCAACAGGCAGTGAGCAAACAGGCAACAAAGACGATGTGAACAAAGACGAGCAGGCAACAGGCAGTGAACAAAGGCAACAGGCAGTGAACAAAGACAAAAAGGCAACAGGCAGTGAGCAAACAGGCAACAAAGACGATGTGAACAAAGACGAGGTAGGCAACAGGGAGTTGAGAAGGGAGCAGACCGACCTCTTGCAGATGGTCAATCTGGTGCTGTTTAGAGGCCAGCTGGGACAGGGCATCCTTGTAGTCATGCTCCAAGCTCTGCAACTGTTCTGCAGACTCCTGGAGGTCCTGCAAACCAAACAAGTACACACTGCACCTTAACCCTGATACAGGTACACACTGCACCTTAACCCTGATACAGGTACACACTGCACCTTAACTCTGATACAGGTACACACTGCACCTTAATTAACTCTCACCCACGTACAAACTGCACCTTCACCATCACACAAGTACACACTGAACTTTAACAATCATACCGTCAGGTGCACGCTGAACCTTAACCGTCATACCTTCAAGTACTCACAGCACCTTAAACCTTACCCACGTACACATTGCACCTTAACCATCAAACACGTACACAGTGCACTTCAACCGTAATCCAAGTACACACTGCATCTTACCCGTCATACAAGTACACACACTGCACCTCAATCCTGACACCGTCCAGTATAAACAGTGTGTCGTTTGGGATTTGAGAGATCAGAAAGAGTGCAGAGAAAGAGAGAGAGAGTGGGTGTGAGAGAGACAGACAGACACGGAGACAGAGAAACAGAGAGAAACAGAGACAGACAGATAGACCGACATGCTGCACACGGGTCCTTGGATTATAATCGAAAGACCAGGACCCAGACCACCACTCAGGTCCCTGTGAACGGAGAAGAAGAGGGTGGGGGGGCGGGGGGGGGGGGGAGGGGGGCTTGGGGGGGGGAGGTCGGAGGGGGGACGGGTTGAAAATCTCGCTTCGTTATGAAGGACTCGAACCCGTCGACGCTCGCTTCATAGTCGGGCTCTTTGCCACTGGGCCACCCCCTCCACCCTCACCGGAACTCATCTTCTGTTGTCGTACATCAGGTCCACGTGTTCTGTTTTGTTTTTCCCATGAATGAGACTTTAAATGGGGGAGGGGAGGGGGGTGTCTCATTGACCTTTACCACAATTTATGTGCACAAGGTGTTTTTTTATTTTCTTTTTTTTTTCATTTTTAAAGCACTGTCTCAGTTTTAATTACTTTTTTGTGTGTTTGTGTGGCGCTGTAATTCGCTCTGCGTTTTGCGTTCTAGGGATTACTGTCGGCTGGTTCCAAAACTTACCTGTTGTTTTGCACTTTTCAGGCTGGTTCTAAAACTTACCTGTTGTTTTGCACTTTTCAGGCTGGTTCCAAAACTTACCTGTTGTTTTGCACTTTTCAGGCTGGTTCTAAAACTTACCTGTTGTTTTGCACTTTTCGGGCTGGTTCTAAAACTTACCTGTTGTTTTGCACTTTTCGGGCTGGTTCTAAAACTTACCTGTTGTTTTGCACTTTTCGGGCTGGTTCTAAAGCTTACCTGTTGTTTTGCACTTTTCGGGCTGGTTCTAAAACTTACCTGTTGTTTTGCACTTTTCAGGCTGGTTCTAAAACTTACCTGTTGTTTTGCACTTTTCGGGCTGGTTCTAAAACTTACCTGTTGTTTTGCACTTTTCGGGCTGGTTCTAAAACTTACCTGTTGTTTTGCACTTTTCGGGCTGGTTCTAAAACTTACCTGTTGTTTTGCACTTTTCAGGCTGGTTCTAAAACTTACCTGTTGTTTTGCACTTTTCAGGCTGGTTCTAAAACTTACCTGTTGTTTTGCACTTTTCAGGCTGGTTCTAAAACTTACCTGTTGTTTTGCACTTTTCGGGCTGGTTCTAAAACTTACCTGTTGTTTTGCACTTTTCAGGCTGGTTCTAAAACTTACCTGTTGTTTTGCACTTTTCAGGCTGGTTCTAAAACTTACCTGTTGTTTTGCACTTTTCGGGCTGGTTCTAAAACTTACCTGTTGTTTTGCACTTTTCGGGCTGGTTCTAAAACTTACCTGTTGTTTTGCACTTTTCAGGCTGGTTCTAAAACTTACCTGTTGTTTTGCACTTTTCAGGCTGGTTCTAAAACTTACCTGTTGTTTTGCACTTTTCAGGCTGGTTCTAAAACTTACCTGTTGTTTTGCACTTTTCGGGCTGGTTCTAAAACTTACCTGTTGTTTTGCACTTTTCAGGCTGGTTCTAAAACTTACCTGTTGTTTTGCACTTTTCAGGCTGGTTCTAAAACTTACCTGTTGTTTTGCACTTTTCGGGCTGGTTCCAAAACTTACCTGTTGTTTTGCACTTTTCGGGCTGGTTCTAAAACTTACCTGTTGTTTTGCACTTTTCGGGCTGGTTCTAAAACTTACCTGTTGTTTTGCACTTTTCGGGCTGGTTCTAAAACTTACCTGTTGTTTTGCACTTTTCGGGCTGGTTCTAAAACTTACCTGTTGTTTTGCACTTTTCGGGCTGGTTCTAAAACCAAACCCTGTTTTACTTTTCGAACCAAACCCTGTTTTACTTTTCAGGCCGGTTCTAAAACCAAACCCTGTTTTACTTTTCGAACCAAACCCTGTTTTACTTTTCAAACCAAACCCTGTTTTACTTTTCAAACCAAACCCTGTTTTACTTTTCAAACCAAACCCTGTTTTACTTTTCAAACCAAACCCTGTTTTACTTTTCGAACCAAACCCGGTTTTACTTTTCAGGCCGGTTCTAAAACCAAACCCTGTCTTGCTTTTTCGGCTGGTTCTACAACAAAACCAGAACGCATCCTGTGGAGAAGAAGAAGAAGAAAAAGAAGAAGAAGTTAAAAAAGAAGAAGAAGAATTAAGAAAAGAAAAGAAAGAGGGACGTGAAGCCATACATCACATCTCTCTCTCTCTCTCTCTTTGTTTTTCTTTTGCAATATTCGATTCGCTGTATGAGGACAAAGCAAAGGTCAGTGAGTATCTAAGTTATTCTTTCTTCTTTTTTTATTTATTATTATTATTATTTTTTTTACTAATGTTAACTGATGATGCAGTAGAGATAGTGAAACAGAAAACTGCATGCTTAGGAATTAAATTCTCTCTCTCTCTCTCTCTCTCTGCATGCATACCGCCAAGCGATCTATGAACCATGTGCAGTGATGTATGTGAGAATGCTTGTTTTTATGTGTGCCTTCCGTGTTTTAAATCAAAACCTGGGCAGGATACCTTGGTAGACATTTTGAAAATAAAAGGTGGGCGTTGTGTTGGGGGTGGGGATGCAAAAAGAAAAAGTAGGAGAGAGAGACAGACAGACAGACAGAAAGACAGACAGACAGAGACAGAGACAGAGAGAACTCAGAACTTAAAACGTTTTTTATTCAAGGATTAAGATTTTAGGCATGGCCTATTCTTCCAATCTGTCCTTGCTAATCTACATCTAATCAGTTACAATAACATATATAATGGAAAGGGGAGAAAGAAAAGAAGAAAAAACAAAACAGAAAGAAGTCCTGCAGAAGGAATATGATAAAGAACACAGACACAGACACACAGACTGACAGAGAGAGAGGGAGAGTTCCTCTGTACCAAATGCCGCAAACAGACCTCGACTCAAAAGGTTGCGACAACCAACCGATCAATACGTGCCCTACATGTGAGCAGTACAAGAATGCACCCTACACCATATTTAGCCCCCTGGCGCGTTTCCTCCAGATTATTTACCGTACAAAGTGCTGCCTTCAGGTTGACGATGTGGTATTTGGTTTCATGGCAACCTCCCCCCGGTTTTCCAAGTCTGTATTTCCTCTGAGGAAGCAAAACAGCTTGCGCTGTCTGCATCATCTCGAACGGTCGTTTGTTCTTGTTCTCCAGGGAATTTTTTGTGCTGTCTGAAGAAAAGCAGTCTCCAAGCTTAACGGAGGGGGGCGGGGGGCAGAAACCGTCTGTGGGGAAGATCATTACCTGACGGATTCACTTTGTAATTTATGAACACGCGTCTGGAAGGACAAGAAATTTACAGCCGCAGAATTAGCAACAGCGCATTCCCTGAAGGATAAACCGAATCGATATCAGTTCCAATGGGCAGGATTTTTTTTTTTTTTCTTTTCTTCTTTTTCTTTTTTTTCTAATAAAGTGATGGTCTTGGTATGATCCGGTTTTAAATGCTGGCTTTATTGTGAAGAAGCCGTTTGCTATGTGTGTGTGTGTGTGTGTGTGTGTGTGTGTGTGTGTGTGGCGGGGTGCTAGTGAGTATCTGTGCATTCGTGTATATGTACGTACGTGCCTGAGTGCGTGTTGCAGGGATGCGTTTTCTGCAGGGCGTCATGGTGAGTGGGTGGTGTCCAATGTTCACTTGCGTGAGTGTATTCTGGATCACGCATCCGTGTGTGTGTGGATGGGGGGGGGGGTGTGGAAGGGGGCAGGGGGGCCCTGAGGGTATTAATGGGGAAGAGGGGAGTGGGGGACGAAATATAAAGAGCTTTGAGTACTATTTCTGGAGAAACGCGCTATATGTCGGGTGTCCCCCCAAAAAGGTGAACCGCTTTTTGAAGAGCATTTTTTAAGTGATAGAGAAACCGAATTCGTTGAACATTTTCACACAGTAACCTTAGGGTATCATCAACATGTCCGCAAAAATATCTAAAGGTTCGGACGCAAATTATGCGAGTACTGTCAAATTCAGAACAGCAGTAAAAAAAAAAAAAATCCAATATCTGAGCTGTGCAATGTGACCTCCATCATGTTCATGCCAGTTGCCAGGTGTTTGCATCTGTCAATCAGTGTCAGTCTAAAAATAGCCTGTCTGGGTGTCAAGTCTATTGATTTTGTTGTTGTTGTTGTTGTCTGTGTCCAATATCAGTTCTGTCCAAAGTTCCAGTTTGGAAGGATCAACCATGCCTTTGAGTGAAAGTGATAACGTTACCATTGAAAACTGTTTCAAGGAGAAAGGCTGGGGTGCCGGAAGAAGGATCGTAAAGGAATTTCCAGGCAAGGGGTGGAGTCATATCACTGTAAATAGACTTATCGCTAAAATACGCACTACAGGGCCAGTAGCACGTAAAATTGGCAGTGGGAGACCCAAGACTTCATGTTCGGAGGAGAACAAGGACCGTGTTGAGGAACTGATTCAATCCCAGGAGGAGAACCCAGGGACCCACAAATCTCTTAGTGAAGTTGCAAGCGATTTACAAGTGAGCAAGTCTTCTGTGCAAAGAATGGCGAAAGAACTGGAGCTGAAGCCCTTCAAGAGGATACAGGTATCAAGGAGGGACCAAAATGTTAGAGGGAAAAAGAAAAACTCACTGCCGTAACTTGCACGACCGGTACTCGGCCACTGATGTGAAAAGGATCATTTTCACAGACAAGAAAGACTTTACGTTAGAGATAGCTGAGGACAAGAAAATACTTGTCAAAAAGCGGTTCACTTTTTTGGGGGCACCCGATAAATGTCCATTGTTATCATTATTGTTAACATCAAACAACCCCCAAACAACGCACACACACACACAGAGAAACAGATGGACAGACAAGACAAACACACTGACAAACAAGACTCTTTTTTTCTTTTAAGCCATCTCCCCTCTGTCCCTTAAAAAAAAAAAAAAAAAAAAAAAAAAAAAAAAACTTCCCACCACTCAATACGTCCTGCAACAACTTTCAAGGGCAACACCCACAACAACAAACAAAGACAGTCGAGGCCTCTCATCCTTACCCCCTGCTGCAGCAACAACCTCCTTCATGCAAGCAAAGCAAAGTGAACCAACCGCAATGAATGGGCCATGGATGTGACGACGGGTTGCTAGCAAGCCACTCCACTCAACTCACAAGGCACTCACTCACTCACTCACTCACTCACCCAAAGGGTTAAGAGAAAGATATATTCCAGCCAGATATTTCCGACAACCTTGTACATTCAAGTTGTGCTTATTGATGTCGTCCAAAAGGCAAAATGATGTATGGAATTTGTCCATTTTCCTGCACAAAGCGTTTAAATTTAGAGAAATTGCAACCTCATAATGTTTTGCAAATGTATCTGTGTTTCATGTGATTTCGTGTGATTTTGGTTTTCTCGTGTTTATTCAAACAAATGTGACGCCACAAATGTTTGTGTACCCCTTCACAGGGGCTATGGCCTGATGAATAAAATCATCCGTATCCGTATCACTCACCCTGACGAGGTTCTCGAGACTGTTGACCCGTGTCTGCAGGGAGCTGACCTGCTCCTTGGCGCTCTCCCGCTCAGTCTGGGCCGCCGCGAGCGTCACGCGGAGCGTGCTGCATTCCTCGCGCACCTGTTGTGCCGGCAGAACAGAGACACCAGTCAAAGTCAGTTCAATTCGGTTCAGAAACACTGTGTTAAGAAACACTCAAGGGAGAACAGGACAGTACAAGGTCCGTCTCCAGAGAAGAAGCCCCCCTCCACCCCCCCCCCCACCCCCCCCAAGTGTTTCGGCCCTTACCTCCTTACACTCTAAGGGGGCCGGTATTAACCCACATGGAAATTGACGTGCTCAAATCACAAGTCAGGCTCGTTGTAAACACACCAACCTAAAACGAACAAGTCACACCATCAAAGTCATTGAAACAAGTCACACCATCAAAGTCACTGAAACAAGTCACACCATCAAAGTCACTGAAACAAGTCACACCATCATTGAAACAAGTCACACCATCAAAGTCATTGAAACAAGTCACACCATCAGTCATTGAAACAAGTCACACCATCAAAGTCACTGAAACAAGTCACACCATCAAAGTCATTGAAACAAGTCAAAAGAAGAGAACCCACATAAGCTGGCTAAAACAAACCACACAACCACACACACACTTGTCATATGTCCCCCCCCCCCCCCCCCCCCCCGGCTTTTTAATATTTAAATTATTCCTCCTGGAAGTTTTGGCCACTGTCGTCATCACCCCACACCCCATCCCCCTCCCCGGCCCCCACAGCAAACAGGTCACATCCATCATTCTACACAGTCTTCCGCCAACTTCACGTTGGTCGTCATCACAAACACTGCCACATCCGTCCTTTTATACATCATCAATGTACAAGTTTCCTGTCCCCATCCACAAACAGGGTCACACTCGTTTCTTTGATTTGATTCTATTTTATTTCACTGCGTCATCGCCACTTTAACATCGTCATCCGTAAACACGCCACATCCGTCATTTATATTCTATTTCTTTTTTCTTTTCTTTTTTTCTTTTAAAATAAAATCTCAACAGCCAGTTTCTCCTGGTCTTTCATAAACACGTCAATCCGTCTTTTTTTTATGTTTATTTTTTTACGTCAACCACCAATTTTCCGTCACACCAAAACGTCACTCCCGTCCTCTTACGTCATCTGGCTACGATTGCCACCGTCATCCACTGACAAACAAACAGCAATGGTCTTAGTTTTCAGCCCGGGACTGCCTGCCAGCTTACTGTCTCGCCTCATCAGCAGGATGAGCTGTCATCGTCGTAACGTGTCGTCAGTCGTCAGTTATCATGGTGTCGTGCTCATCTGTGGTCAGGCATGGAGAATCGTCAGGTATTTCTGTTTGTCACGACAGATTTGCTCTGTGTCTTAAATTGGGACTGCACGTTGTCCGCCCAGGGATCGCCCGTCATCGCCACGGCGTGCAGCGACACCCATATTTTTTCATTTTTTTTCTTTCTTTTTTCCCTGTCTGAAAGCGTATTTGATTTTACTTATATCAAAGTGCATTAACTTTTCTTCACTTAATTTTGGCCAGGACAACCAACCCCTCATGCTGCCGTGGTACTCCCCACCCCCTTTTTTTTATCGCCCCTGTTCGTTGAGCACATACTGCACACAGGACGTGCCTCCGTCTCATCCCAAAGACTAGCACACAGACCACCAATCAAGATTTAATGGAGAGGAAGAATTAAAAACCCAGATCCCCCCCCCCCTCCTGCCACGTTATCAAAAAGCTGTTGTTGAATGGACGTGTCAGCGGATTTTGTCCGTGGACGTCTTTTTGACTGTGGGGCATCGTCTGTTAGTCGCGAGCACCGCCCTACGTCCACAACGTCAGTTTTTTTGTGTCATGAGCGTATGTCGTGTTTCAGCTTTGTCTGCCTTCACATCATCATCATTTGTTTATGACTGACTGTCATACGACAGCGTCACTTGTTATCAACTTCACACATGCACATGCGCAAAATTCAATGCACGACAAAGGCACGCGTACATGAACACACACACACACACACACACACGCGTACGCACGCGCGCGCACACGCACATACGCGCGCACGCTCACACACACACACACACAAAAGAACGCGCGTGCGCGCGCGCACACACACACACACACACACAAACACACCCATAAGCGCGCGCACGCATACACACACACATATGAGACACACACACACATATGAGACACACACATACACACACACACACACGAGCACACACAGACACACACACACACAAGCACACAGACACACACACACACACACACACAAGCACACACACACACACACACACACACACACAGGATATAAAGAATGACGATCGACACAATCAAGCACCAACAATGCTGAACACGGATGAAGCAGAACACACACACACACACACACACACACACACACACACACACACACACACACACACACACACACACACACACACACCATGGAACACAGAGCCTGTGTTTGAACGAGGTGGAAAATACACATACCATGGAACATTTTAGACAGTGGAGCATAGACACGGTGAGAATGACGTGAAAGACAATTCAACGCAAAACTTTTAAATACAAAACCTAAGTGTGATAGAACCTCTTCCAAATAGGGGAGCATACACAAAATAGGACACCTCATGAAAATAGGACACCTCATATGACACCTCATGAAAATAGGACACCTCATGAAAATAGGACACATGAAAACACACAGCGGAGAAAGATTCCTTTTGAGGGCGATAAATTGAACCTCTCTCTCTCTCTCTCTCTCTCTCTGTGCTATGGACAGTGTCTTAATTAAAAACACCAAAGCGACTCTCTGTGTGTGTGTGTGTGTGTGTGTGCTATGGACAGTGTCTAGCACACACACACACACACACACACACACACACACACACACACAGAGTCGCTTTGGTGTTTTTAATTGTGTGTGTGTGTGTGCTATGGACAGTGTCTTAATTAAAAACACCAAAGCGACTCTGTGTGTGTGTGTGTGTGTGTGTGTGTGTGTGCGCGCTATGGACAGTGTCTTAATTAAAAACACCAAAGCGACTCTCCCTCTGTGTGTGTGTGTGTGTGTGTGTGTGTGTGTGTGTGTGTGTGTGTGTGCTATGGACAGTGTCTTAATTAAAAACACCAAAGCGACTCTGTGTGTGTGTGTGTGTGTGTGTGTGTGTGTGTGTGTGTGTGTGTGTGCTGCGCACAGTGTTTCCATCATTAAAAACATCAAAACCTCTGTGTGTGTGTGTGTGTGTGTGTGTGTGTGTGTGTGTGTGCAATCGTTCGCACACGCAGGTGCGAGCGAGTAGGTCTGCACTGTCGAAGGGATTGTCTCCCTTACGTCCCAGACCTGTCGATGTATGTCATTGTTTCCATTCTGCCAGAGCGTCGATAATCTTCATCACTGCCTTCAACACCTGTATGTCGATAGTCCCTCCTCTCCAACACGTCAAGCCTTGTCCTGTGTGTGTGTGGGTGTGTGTGTGGGTGTGTGTGTGTGCGCGCGCGCGTCTGTTTATGTGTGCGCGCGCGTGCACGTATGTGTTTATGCATGTGTGCCAACATGCGCGAATGCGTGTGTGTGCGCGTGCACATATGTCTTTATGCATATGGGCCAACATGCGCGAACGCGCGCGCGCGCGTGTTTGTGTGTGTGCGCGCGCACACGCGATGGAGATTATGCTCGCGCGCGCGCGCGTGTCCGCATTATTATAATTATGTTCGTGTTTGTCACCCCCCCCCCCTCCCCTCCCTTCCTTCCAGACGTGCCCCCCCCCTCCCCCTCTCCCACAGCCACCAGCATCACAATCCTAACCCACCCCCCCCCCCCCCTCCCCTGTGGGTGTATTGGTCACCCTGTCCTGTTCACCCCCAGTCTGCAAAACACACGTCATCAGGTGGTTCGATACCGCTTCGATCCGATCCGCCATTCCACCCCACCACCCCCCACCCCACCCCGCAAACTGCATACCCTGCACCACCCCTCCCCCCCTCTCTCTCCAGCCCCCCCTCCACCCACCTGCCCCTCACACTTCTCGTTCGTTCATCTCACAGCCATCAACACCTAACGAGTCATTAAAGCTCTGGAGACTGTGGTGGTGGTGGTTTGAGGTGGGGAGGGTAGGAGGGGGTGTGGCGAGAGAGGGTGGTGGGGTGGGGGGTGGTGGGGGGTGGGGGGGATGATGGAAGTCTAGAGGAGAGAGAGCTGAGGTTCAGACTGAAAAAAAAAATCGAAGAGAAAGGATTGAGGGGAGAGAGAGGGGGGGGGGGAGAGAGAGAGAGAGAGAGAGGAGACAAACAAGAGTGAGACAGAGAGAGACAGAGGAGACAAACAAGAGATACAGAGAGAGAAGGGAAAGAGAGAGAGGAGACAAACAGGAGACACAGAGAGAGAGAGAGAGGAGAGACAAACAAGAGACAGAGAAAGAGAGGAGACAAACAAGAGTGAGACAGAGAGAGAGAACAGAGAGAGAGAGAGGAGACAAACAAGAGTGAGACAGAGAGAGAGAGAAGAGAGAGAGAGGAGACAAACAAGAGTGAGACAGAGAGAAAAGAGAGAGAGAGGAGACAAACAAGAGAGAAGAGAGAGAGGAGACAAACAAAACAAGAGAGAGAGAGAGAAGAGAGAGAAAAACAAACAAGAGACAGAGAGAAAGAGAGTGAGACAGAGAAGAGAGAGAGGAGACAAACAAGAGTGAGACAGAGAGAAAGAGAGAGAGACAGAGAAGAGAGAGAGGAGACGCCCAGAGTAAGACAGAAAGGTAGAGGTCATTAATTGAAGAATTGTTAGACAGCACATTCGCAAGTATCCACACAGTTTGATCTACACACCGACCGACAGGGCAAAATAGGGAGACAGAGATGGACAGAGAGAGAGAGGAGGGGAAAGAGAGAGAGAGAGAGAGGCGGAGGAGACGGAGATAGAGTGAAAGAGAGAGAGAGAATGGGAGAGAAAATGAGAGACAGACAGACAGACAGACAGACAGTGGAAGATAGGAGGGAGGGATAGTATTGTGGGTTTATTTTTTAAAAAATATTTTTTTAAAAGTATTTCGTAACACCAAGGATAGAGCAAACGACTTAACACAGAGCTCATTTGCACCTGATTAAACACAATCAGGAACAGCACACATCACGCTCGCACGCACACACACACGCACGCACACACACACACGCGCGGGAGGGCGGTGGGGGGATGGGGGGGGGGGAGGGAGAAAGAGAGAGAGAAAGGGGAGTGGATGTGAAAAAACAAAGAAATACTGGCTGTTTAAAAAGCAAACGGCTAGGGCTGAAAGTGACAGCGGCCCCAAGTACACATGGTGGAGAGGCCAAGCGGAGCGCAGATTAACGTCAAACTGATCCCTCTCAGCTCGGAGGGTAGGCAGGGGGGAGGGGGTAGGGGTAAGGGGGGGGGGTATCGATCTTCAACCTGCGGGGGATTGAGAAACATCGGCTGAACACACACACACACACACACACACACACACACACATACACACACACACACACACACACACACACACACACACACACACATGCTCTCTCTCTCTCTCTCTCCATATAGTTTCATTACTTTTGTTTTGACTGTTTGTTTCTTATCAGTATTATTGTTATCAATTTGCACCCTCATGTCATTAGGACTGATTGCTATTTCAGTGGTCAGTTCGGTTTCTCTACTTTCCTTCATGCGCGCGCGCACGCGCGTTTGTGTGTGTGTGTGTGTGTGTGTGTGTGTGTGTGTGTGTGTGTGTGTGTGCTTGTATGCTTACGTGATTGAGAGAAAGTGACATTACTGAAGATGGTGAAGGAGAAGATGAAGAGAACAAAAAGAAGAAGAAGAAGAAGAAAAAAAAAAAAAAAGAAGGAGAAGAAGAGGAGGAGGAGGAGGAGGAAAAGAAGAAGAGGCAAAAACCTTCCGTGACTCAGGTATGATTTTTTGAATCAATCATTTTAAAGTGAAAAGCAAGGAGTCAACAACACCCTGCCCCCCCCCCCCCCCCCCCCCCCGCATCCGCAACTGCTCCCCCACCCCCACCCCACCCCACCCCCACACCCCCGCCCCCCTCCTCCCACCAAACAGCAGCAACAACAACAACAACAAAACCGAAAGAACGAAAGAAACAACAGAAAGAAAAAATGGAGGATTGTTGGGGGGTGCGGGGAGGGGGGAGGGGGGGAGGCAACAAGAAACAACAACAAGAGGACCGCGAAGTTCCAAATAATTAGTGGTGTGCGCGAGATCAAACAACAGTGCCAGTCACTGAAATCACCAAGCCAGTCCTTCGATCGGAGTTTGGTACCGTCAGACGAAGTAATGACTTATCCGCAGCTGGTTTGGTCGACAAGTTTCGGAACGACGACGACGACGACGACGACGACGAAGAAGAAGAAGAAGAAGAAGAAGAAGAAGAAGAAGAAGAAGAAGAAGAAGAAGAAGAAGAAGAAGAAGAAGAAGAAGAAGAGGAGGAGGAGGAGGAGGGGGAGAAGGACGAGACGATGATGAAGAAGAAGAGGAAGAAGAAGAAGAAAGAGGAGGAGGAGGAGGACGAGACGATAAGAAGAAGAGGAAGAAGAAGAAGAAAGAGGAGGAGGAGGAGGAGGACGAGACGATAATGAAGAAGAAGAGGAAGAAGAAGAAGAAAGAGGAGGAGGAGGAGGACGAGACGATAATGAAGAAGAAGAGGAAGAAGAAGAAGAAAGAGGAGGAGGAGGAGGAGGACGAGACGATAATGAAGAAGAAGAGGAAGAAGAAGAAGAAAGAGGAGGAGGAGGAGGACGAGACGATAATGAAGAAGAAGAGGAAGAAGAAGAAGGAAGAAGAGGAAAAAGAAGAAGAAGAAGAAGGAGGGGGAGGAGGAGGAGGAGGAGGAGGGGCGGAAAAGAAGAAGACAGAGAGGAGCAGGAAAAGAGAAGGAGAGAACCAGTGAGAGGAGGAGGAGGAAGAAGAAAGAGAAGGAAGAAAAGAGGAAAAAGGAAAGGCGGAAAACAGAGGAGGAGGACGATGTGAAAGAAGACGACACTGCTGAGGTGGGGGGGCGGGGGGGGAGGAAGGAGCGAAGCAACTGCCAGACTGTCTGACCCTTTGATTGGCCAGATACCTTGATTGCCTTGGTCAAGGCCCCGTCCCGTCCGTTTTTTCCATCCGTAGTTAAACCTCCTCCGTCACCACCACCCCCCTCCCCCCACCCCACCCCTCCCGTTCTCCTCCCCACCCCCCTCCCCCCAATTCCTTCCTCCCTACCTTCCATACCTGGCACGGGGTCACACACACACACACACACACACACACACACACACACACACACAGAGGCTGTATTGATCTCGTCATGAAAAGATAATAGCATGGAACCGGAGCCCCCTTTTCCTATTACCTGGCTTGTTTCCATCAACTTTGCCGCTGCTTCTTCTGCTTCTTCTTCTTCCGCCCCCACACAGTTTGCACTCTCTCTCTCTCTTTCTGTCTGTCTGTCTGTCTGTCCGTCTGCCTCTCTCTCTCTCTCTCTCTCTCTCATCTCTATCTCTCTCTGATTCCTCGACACACACAAAAATAAAAAAAATAAAAACTACATACACAAACATACACAAAGAACACAAAACAGACGTTTGGTCTATGTTGTCCAAGTACCACGAGAGAGAGAGACAGACAGACAGACAGACTACAGACAGACAGACTGAGACAGAGTGAAAGAGAGAGAGAGAGACAGAAACAGAGAGACAGAGAAAGACAGAAACAGAGAGACAGAGAAAGACAGAAACAGAGGTAATAAGAGAGAGAGAGAGGGAGAGAGAAACAGAGAGAGAGAGAGACAGAGACAGAGTTAATGAGAGAGACAGACAGACAGACAGACAGACACAGAGACACATGGAGAAACAGAAAGAGAAAGATTAGAATATATATCGCCAACGTATTGTTTCTTAAATTATATGTCGAAGGGTTGTTTTGTTGGGGGTTTTTTTTTGTGTGCGTTTATTCGCCTTTCCATAAGACTGAGTTCATAAAATCTGCTTCATCCACGTCCGCCTTCATTTCGATTCCTCAACTTGGTGTTTGTTTGTTAACGTTCTGTTGCCATTCGGCTGGACCTGTAGTTCCAACACAACTGTTGGGCCTGTGGTGTACAAGAAAAAGTCATCCCGGCTGTTCTATTCTCTCTCTCTTTCTCTCTCTTCGTTGTCCTCGTCCTCTCTCTCTCTCCACCACCCCCCCCCTTTCTCCCTTTCTCTCTCTCTCTGCCTCTCTCTCCCCCCCCCCTTCCCCCTCTCCCTTTCTCTCTCTCTGCCTCTCTCTTCCGCCCCTGTCCCCCTCTCCCTTTCTCTCTCTCTGCCTCTCTCTTCCCCCCCCCTTCCCCCTCTCCCTTTCTCTCTCCCCCCTTCTCCCTTTCTCTCTCTCTCTGCCTCTCTCTTCCCCACCCCTTCCCCCTCTCCCTTTCTTTCTCTCTCTCTTCCCCCTCCCTCCCCCTTCTCCCATTCTCTCTCTCTGCCTCTCTCTTCCCCCCCCTTCCCCCTCTCCCTTTCTCTCTCCCCCCTTCTCCCATTCTCTCTCTCTGCCTCTCTCTTCCCCCCCTTCCCCCTCTCCCTTTCTTTCTCTCTGCCTCTCTCTTCCCCCCCCTCCCCCTTCTCCCTTTCTCTCTCTCTGCCTCTCTCTTCCCCCCCTCCCCCTTCTCCCTTTCTCTCTCTCTCTGCCTCTCTCTTCCCCCCCTCCCCCCTCTCCCTTTCTCTCTGCCTCTCCCCCCCCTTCCCCCTCTCCCTTTCTCTCTCTCCCCCCTCTCCATTCATTCCTCTCTCTCTCTGCCTCTCTCTCCCCCCCCCTCCCCCTTCTCCCATTCTCTCTCTCTGCCTCTCTCTTCCCCCCCCCTTCCCCCTCTCCCTTTCTCTCTCCCCCCTTCTCCTTTCTCTCTCTCTCTGCCTCTCTCTTCCCCACCCCTTCCCCCTCTCCCTTTCTTTCTCTCTCTCTTCCCCCTCCCTCCCCCTTCTCCCATTCTCTCTCTCTGCCTCTCTCTTCCCCCCCCTTCCCCCTCTCCCTTTCTCTCTCCCCCCTTCTCCCATTCTCTCTCTCTGCCTCTCTCTTCCCCCCCTTCCCCCTCTCCCTTTCTTTCTCTCTGCCTCTCTCTTCCCCCCCCTCCCCCTTCTCCCTTTCTCTCTCTCTGCCTCTCTCTTCCCCCCCTCCCCCTTCTCCCTTTCTCTCTCTCTCTGCCTCTCTCTTCCCCCCCTCCCCCCTCTCCCTTTCTCTCTGCCTCTCCCCCCCCTTCCCCCTCTCCCTTTCTCTCTCTCTCCCCCCTCTCCATTCATTCCTCTCTCTCTCTGCCTCTCTCTCCCCCCCCTTCCCCCTTTCTCTCTCTCTCCCCCCTCTCCATTCCTCTCTCTCTCTCTGCCTCTCTCCCCCCCCCCTTCCCCCTCTCCCTTTCTCTCTCTCTCCCCCCTCTCCATTTCTCTCTCTCTGCCTCTCTCTCCCCCCCCCTTCCCCCTCTCCCTTTCTCACTCTCTGCCCCCTCTCCATTTCTCTCTCTCTGCCTCTCTCTCTCCCCCCCCCCCTTCCCCCTCTCCCTTTCTCACTCTCTGCCCCCTCTCCATTTCTCTCTCTCTGCCTCTCTCTCTCCCCCCCCTTCCCCCTCTCCCTTTCTCTCTCTCTGCCTCTCTCTTCCCCCCCCCCCCTTCCCCCTCTCCATTTCTCTCTCTCTCCCCCCCCTCCCCCTCTCCCTTTCTCTCTGCCTCTCTCTTCCCCCCCCTCCCCCCTCTCCCTTTCTCTCTCTCTGCCTCTCTTCCCCCCCTCCCCCCCTCTCCCTTTCTCTCTCTCTCTGCCTCTCTCTTCCCCCCCCCCTCCTCCCTCTCCCTTTCTCTCTCTCTGCCTCTCTCTTCCGGCCCTGTCCCCCTCTCCCTTTCTCTCTCTCTCCCCCCTCTCCATTTCTCTCTCTCTGCCTCTCTCTTCACCCCCCCTCTTCCTCCCTCTATTTCTGTCACTCCCTTCCCTATTATCTCTCTCTCTCTCTCTCTCTCCTGTGTCTTCATTGCTGTTTGTCTCTTCTTTCTCCTCCCCCCCCCCGCCCTCCCTTCTCTCCCCCCCCCCTCACCCCCCCCCCTCCCCCCCCTTCCCCCCTGTCTCCAACCATTTCCACTCTCGTCCCAGTTCAGTCCTAAGTATGTCTGCATTGCTACGTTTTAGGACTCGGGGAAGATAGTTCTTCAACCTACTTTTCTTTTCTTTTCCTTTTTTTTAAATTAACCAATGCGTCATCGTCTTCGCCCTACACCCAAAGGGCTTAATGTATGTCCTATGTTCGTGGCCGTGGTCGCTAATGCGGGCTTTTCCATCCATGCAGCTTCAGAAATACTTACTACTACAGACTCATTGCTGTTCCAATGCAGCTTACACTGCCAGCAGCTGGTACTTGCCGTGTGTATCCGTGGATAGTTCCTGGCCGTGGCTTTTTTTTTTTTTTTTTTTTTTTTTTTTTTTAGTAGCTAGCATCGCTACATCAAGTCACTCACTATTCTTTGCAACAGATCCATTTGGTCTTATTATTGTCTGCCATTCCCCGTGGCTTGACCTGAACCTGAATAAAACATGTTTTGTCTGTCTTCGACTTTTTCTCCTCTGTGTGTGTGTGTGTGTGTTAGTGTGTGTGTGTGTGTGTGTGTGTGTGTGTGTGTGTATGTGTGTGTGTGTGTGTGTGTGTGTCAGTGTGCGCGCGTGTGTGTGTGTATGTGTGTGTGTGTGTGTGTGTGTGTGTGTGTGTGTGTGTGTGTGTGTGTGTGTGTGTGTGTGTGTGTGTGTGTGTGTGTAAGAAATTGATGTGGATCCACACAATACAAACACGAAAATACAGAGCCTTAATGATCCAGAAAACTGCTTAAATCGATGAACTGTTTTTTAGAGATGCTCTGAAAGGATAGGACTGAGGCAACGTGGAGGACTGAGAAAGGCGGTGAATTCCTGGTTTATACAGCTGAAGAACTATAAGGATGCTGGGAGGGGGTGCTGGGGGGGGGGGGGGGGGAGAAAAACAAAACACACGTACACACACACACACACACACACACACACACACACACGCACACACACTAGCGATACCACCACAGTACCACACGCATCATCAACGTTTCCAAACCACTGCCGATGTTTACACGAACCGGGGGAGACACACAAAACACTGCACGCAGTATACAGTTCTTCTATGCAAACATCGGTGTGATTTAACAGCGGGGGTACCGTAATTATCATATCATAATGAGACCACCCACCCCCACACACACACCCACCCACCCACCCCCCGCTGGCGTTGATTTAAGAAAGCAAAAAAACAACCAAACAAACAAAAAATCCCTGTTGACATTAAGCAACGGGCAAACAAGCTTTGCAATATCGCTACACTGCGGTAAGCGGAAGTGATGACACATCGTGTGTGTGTGTGTGTGTGTGTGTGTGTGTGTGTGTGTGTGTGTGTATCCGTGTGTCTGTGAGTGTATCTGTGTCTGAGAGAGAAAGACCGAGAGAGAGAGAGAGAGAGAGAGACAGACATATAAACAGACATGTAGATAGACAGACAGACAGACAGATATATGGACAGATAAGGCGAGGGAGAGAGAAAGAGAGACAGAGACAGACAAAGACAGACGTAAAAAGGTGTATGAGAACGGAAAGATAGACAGAGAGAGAGGGGGGGGAGACAGAGAGAGAGGGAGACAGAGAGAGAGAGACAGACAGAGAGAGGGAGAGAGACAGAGAGGGGGAGGGAGACAGAGAGACAAAGAGAGAGAGAGAAGAAAGAGGAAGACAGACAGAGAGAGAGGGAGACAGACAGAGACAGAGAGAGAGAGAGGGAGACAGATAGAGACAGAGAGAGAGAGGGAGGGAGACAGAGAGAGAGGGAGACAGAGAGAGAGAGGGAGACAGAGAGAGAGGGAGACAGAGAGACAAAGAGAGAGGGAGAGAGACAGAGAAGAAAGAGGAGGACAGACAGAGAGAGAGGTGGCGGAGGAAAAAGAGACAGAGATGTTCAAAAATAAAAATAAAAATAAAAACGTGAGTGAGGGCAGAAAGCCAAGCCAGGTGACATTAAAGGTAGCAGACAGGGCCATCGTTGGGCAACGTTAATTCCACACAGAACCCACACTGTTGGGGGAAATGTCAAAGGTGACAGCATGTACACCCTCGGGTGAAAAACTGTGATGGGGGAAAAACAACAGCAACAACAACAACAACAAGAAAACCGCAACAGAACGAATAACAAACATGCATGTTACTCAAAGTCCGGGATACAACGAAACCACATGTGTACAGGCATAAGCACACACACACACACACACACACACACACACACACACACTGATCTTAAGGATTAAAAGACAATATATAAAAAGATAACAACTTAACCATACTGGCAAGTCATATTGAACCACGCACGCACACACACACACACACACACACACACACACACACACACACACACACACACACACACAAACGTACACACACAAACACACACTGATGTTAAGGATTAAAAGACAATAAATAAAAAGATAACAACTTAACCATACTGGCAAGTCATATTGAACCACGCGGACACACACACACACACACACACGCGCGCGCGCGCGCGCGCACGCACGCACACTGATCATAATACAAAAAGATAACAATACAACCCATACTAGCAATTCATGTTGAATCTTTTTCTGAACTGAAATATCTACACTCTCTCTCTCTCTCTCTCTCTCTCTCTCTCTCTCTCTCTCTCTCTCTCACACACACACACACAAACACACACACACACACAAAGATGATTCTGTTTATTCAATTCCTGGTTCAGAAACAGGAAATTTGTGTTTAATCTTGGATTATAAAAAATAAACACCTTTTTTCTCCTTTTTTTTATATATTTTTTTTAACAGTTGAACTTACTGCATTATCGATGGGGGTGGGTGGGGGTGGGGATGGATTGGGGAAGATGAGGAGGTGAGGGTGGGGGGGGAGGTGAGTGAGAGAGGAAGACAGATACATGTAGAGACAGACAGGGAGACAGAGTGAAGCACACCGTGAAATACAGAACGAGAGAGAGAGGAGGAGGGTGTGGGGGGGAGGTGAGTGAGAGAGGAAGACAGATACATGTAGAGACAGACAGGGAGACAGAGTGAAGCACACCGTGAAATACAGAACGAGAGAGAGAGGAGGGGGTGTGGGGGGGGGGGGGGTGAGAGAGAGAGGAAGACAGATACATGTAGAGACAGACAGGGAGACAGAGTGAAGCACACCGTGAAATACAGAACGAGAGAGAGAGGAGGGGGGTGTGGGGGGTGAGTGAGAGAGGAAGACAGATACATGTAGAGACAGACAGGGAGACAGAGTGAAGCACACCGTGAAATACAGAACGAGAGAGAGAAGGGGGGTGGGGGGGGTGAGTGAGAGAGGAAGACAGATACATGTAGAGACAGACAGGGAGACAGAGTGAAGCACACCGTGAAATACAGAACGAGAGAGAGAAGGGGGGTGGGGGGGGTGAGTGAGAGAGGAAGACAGATACATGTAGAGACAGACAGGGAGACAGAGTGAAGCACACCGTGAAATACAGAACGAGAGAGAGAGAGGGGAGGGGGGGGGGTGAGTGAGAGAGGAAGACAGATACATGTAGAGACAGACAGGGAGACAGAGTGAAGCACACCGTGAAATACAGAACGAGAGAGAGAGAAGGGGGGGGGGGGGTGGAAGGAACTGACAGAGAGACAGGGACTCGGAGAGACAAAGAGAGACAGCCCCGCCCCCGAACCAACTCACTTGCGGCACACCGGACGGACCGCCGTAGGACTGCGCGGTGACCTTGACCCTGGGCTGGTTGACCTTGCTGGGGTGAATGCCCTTGGAGCAGTGGTTGCCCATCCTGAACACCTCCAGCATCCTCACCCCTCGCCTTGACCTTCACCTTGTGCCCATCAACCCTTCAGCGCCGTGTGTTTTTAGGGAGTCACGTGCACAACGCTCAAGTCTCAAGTCCGGTCACTCGTCTCTTCTCTCCGGCTTGATTTCACAGGCCCGAGTTTGTCTTCATGTCCACGATCCACTTCTCCTCTTTATTCTAAACAATTTATCACTTAATTCAATAATTAGTTGGTCCCCTGTTCTTGGTATCACCCACGCTGCATGTACGGTCTGTCAATGAAATTTCGCGATCCACACACAAAGGGAACTTCGGATCAACTCTTGAGATTCCATTCGTCCGGCCCCGTTGGGATACTGTAGTTCATTGCTGTCAAACGCTCCCGGGCTGTCCAAAACAAACAAAAAAAAAAACAAAAAAAATCCCTACCGAAGCAATGGTCTGTCTGTCCTAAAGCAGCATTCAGTGGCCTGGTCAATAATGTTGAAGTGTCACAAGTGTGGTTTTGTTGGTTTTTTTTTTAAAATGATTAAGTGGTCCGATGATCCATTGAAACACACAAAAGCTGCCAAGTCAGCACTAGCCTTCCATCAATTCTGGTTCGCCAGTTTTCTTCACACACCGAGTTCAGTTCTTCAGCACCTGTGTCATAGGTGCCTGGCAGTTTCCCCGGTTCCAGACATTAAAGATTTTGCACACGCTTTAGGATCTGTTAAGCTTTTGTGACCGGTCTTGAAAGCCGATTTTTATTATTATTATTATTTTTTTTTTTTTTAACAATGCTTCACTTTGAGTACCGCAGTAGTCCTTCACATTGAGTACACTGTAAATTGTACTGATTGATACGGAAACTACTGTGAACAACAAACAACGTTGTAGACACAGTTCCAGAGTCTATTAGTTTATTTTGCTGGCAGTCACCGACGTTTTTTGCTGACTGACAAACTGGAAGTAAAACCAGGGAAAAAAACAAAACTATTTTCTGTGTTCGTTATCACCATAGCCACTGTAGCATTCGGTGACGGGGAGTTATCATGATCCAGAGGTCGGAATGTGACCATGCTTTTTTTTGGAGGGGGGGGGGGACAAAAAAAGACCAAGAAACTGACTGTACAAGCACAACACTGTCACAAACAACACGACGCTCCAAGTCTCTGACACAAGTTCATTCCTCTGTCTTTAGCTCTCCAGTTCTTTGGCGCCAGCGCTGGAAAAAAAATCGAATTCCACATCTCCAAGTCTGTCATTTATGGACGAATCCACTCCTTCAAACGATCTTCTTATTTTACAGTCAAGTTGCTCTTAATTACTTTTTCATGATAAGCCATAATCTTATAACTGCGATGAATTTGATTCTCTCTCTCTCTCTCTCTCTCTCTCTGTGTGTGTGTGTGTGTGTGTGTGTGTGTGTGTGTGTGTGTGTGTGTGTGTATAATAATGACTCTGATCTGCTTGTGCTTTAGACTCTGATCATCCTGTGCTTTAAACAATGCTTACATTCCCAACACGTGGCCAGTTGGTACACCAAGCAAACTACGATTCTTGTCCGCTATAACACACACAACACCTCTCTCTCTTTCTCCCACCTCACACACACACACACACACACACACACACACACACGTTTGCGACGGGGAGACAGGTTGTGAGGCAATGGGAATAAATAGTTTAAACCTTTGGTATTCAGAAAACAAGATGCTGATCAATCAAGTTTCGCCTCGAAGCACGGTCCACAGTGAGAGAGTAAGAGAAACGACATTGACAGCCTCTCCAAACGGCGGCACCCCCAAAAGAAACCAGCCTGTAAGCAAGCGGACTGCTTTCTGAAAGAGGACCGCCACCACTACGCTATTCACACAGACACGTTAAGTATCTCGTCTGTGTTGGCCTAATGGAAGCATCACGCAGATTCCAAATGACCTTCTTCACTAAAAGCACCACACAGATTCCAATAACCTTCTTCACTAAAAGCACCACACAGATTCCAATAACCTTCTTCACTAAAAGCACCACACGGATTCCAATAACCTTCTCCACTAAAAGCACCACACGGATTCCAATAACCTTCACTAAAACACCACACGGATTCCAATAACCTCCACTAATCACCACACGGATTCCAATAACCTGCACTAAAACACCACACGGATTCCAATAACCTTCACTATAACACCACACGGATTCCAATAACCTCCACTAATCACCACACGGATTCCAATAACCTGCACTAAAACACCACACGGATTCCAATAACCTTCACTAAAACACCACACGGATTCCAATAACCTGCACTAAAAG